>NC_141623.1:14891969-15043219 GCF_047967505.1 Dipteris shenzhenensis | reverse complement strand
TAAGGGATGCATCACCTAGATTTGAGATTATGTCTATGCAAAATAATTTCAAATACTAATACACACAGCCATGAGAAGTCCTTCTCACTTAGAGAAAGAGGTTCACCAAGAAAAAGAACCAAAATAAATATACTTTAGGCAAGCTCAATATTTTTCCACTGCATTCTATAGATAGTTTTCTAAATTCCAAGGCCTTGACCTCAGCCATGACAATTCTTTCTCAACCTCGTCCATGAAAAGTATTTCTCAGTAAGAGAAAGAGGTTTATCAAGAAACAAGGAAAAAATCAATAGAGTTTAATTTTTCTTTTCCAAGGCATTCCAAAGAGACTTTTCTAGATTCCAAGCTCTCAACCTCAATCCATGTTTGCATTTCATTTCACACTGATATCACGTTGACATCAAGTGATATCAATCAAGAACCTTTATCAAATCTTTGCAATCAACCAATATTGTTTATTATTTTTTTCCAAGGCATTCCAAAGAGACTTTTCTAGATTCTAGACTCCCAACCTCAAACCATGTTTGCATTTCATTTCACACTCATATGATGTTGACATCAAGCAATGTCAATCAAGAACCTTTATCAAATCTTTGCAATCAACCTTATTGGAAATGATACATGTTCGCTAAGACCATTGGGAATGTATTCATGGAAAATTTCCAAGACCACGAGGTGATCCCCAATTGTTACTAAAGAGGAAGAAAAATGGATAAAAAGCATTGGTGATCCCCAAGTGTTACCAAAGAGCAAGCAAATGCACAAGTATGCTTATAATTTTATCAATCCAAATGTGCAACATGTATTGAATTAATGTGAATATTTAGTGTAAGTCATTACAATTTAACAAAAATCCCCATCACTAGAAGATTTGCAAACATTATTTCTAAGTGAAAAAAACAAGAACCAATCAATCCAAGCAAGAAAATGAATCAACAATTCAAGCAAGAAAAGGATCACTTAATGAGGCAACATTTTCAACATCAAACAAATGCAAAAGGCTAAGGGGAATTAATAAGCAAGTGAAGTGGACACAAACCTCATCATCAAATTAAAAATAAAGGAAAGAAACAACATCATTTAGGTAGATTTAACTATCAAAATGCAATGCCTCTTCAAATACTAGAACCTTTCAAGACCAAAGGCAACTCTTCAGGCATATCAAGAAATTATTGTCATAAGTTTGGGAATCATGAGAGATTGTAACGAAATAATGTGTGCAAATGGAGGAGAAGAAATAGAAATTTATCAATGTCACAAACATAATCAAAATGACTATGCAAACTAGCAAGGTCAAAGCTATGGCAATAACAACAAAGAAAATGTGGGCATTATGATTTTTTTGAATGATGAAGAAAAATGATATCAATTTGAAAATCAAGTACTTTAGGTGAATGAAATCATCATGTTAAATACGTAAAACAAGATTATGAAAGCCAAGGCCCATGGTACATTGGCAATAGAGCATCATCTCACATCACAAGCCATAATCAATGATTCACAAAAATGAAACCTTTAGAAGGATGTGGTCTATGTTGCTAGCAATACATCAGATCCTATCCAAGGAAAGAACAAAGTACCTTTGGCCAACTTTTCAAGCTAGAAAGAATTAATGATGATGTACTCTATGTTCCAAAGCTTAGTAAGAATATCTTATCAATTTGATAGATGATAGAGAAGATTCAAATAGTAATCTTTGGCGGCCATGAATATATGGTTAGAGATAAATAAAAAGAATGCCAACTGATGGAAAATAAATTATTCAAAACGATAGCCTCAATACCAAATTTGAATGGAATGTCAATAGAATACCAAACCATACAGCTTTTAAAGCTATGGGACAAACATTATGATCACATAAATTTCAAGATCTCGAAATAAATCAAGAATAAGAATACATTTATTGGGATACTAACTCAAATTCCTTGGCAAAGTGTGTGAAACATGTCATTTGGAAAGCCTATTTTGGTATTAGCACAATAAAAGCTACAAGTAATTTGGATTTCATACCTTATAATGTGTGGGTGTTATGATCAAATTAGAAACATCAATAGTGTTGTATTGTAATATCTCACATTTGTAAAGGACTTATTAGGTCAATGTCATCAAAGGAAAATCAAAAGTATTTGAGAAGTCTACACTTTTGTCTTAATTCTCCTTCCAATCTAGTTTTCAATGATGGCTTTGAATTATTGTTGTATGGGTCACCATCATTCATTAATTTTTGCATGGAACATGGAATCAAGAGAAAATTCACGTGAGAATACACCTCAATAGAATGTAGTGGGCAGATTTAAACACTATCAAAGGTACTAGAGCAATGTTAAATGAAAAGCATCCCCAAAGCAATCAACTATCAAATGACTTGTAAACACACTACACATGGAATTAATCCAATCTATTACTTTATATGAGGCATTTTCTAGATACAAACCAAAAATTTAGACATGGAATTTTTTGAATGCACAGCATAAGAAATTAGATGTCAAGAAAGTGCATTATGGTTGCTTATAGTGAACACAACAAAGATACAAGTTTTGTGATCCAATCACTACAAAAACCACCATCTCAAGAGATGTAGCATTTAATAAGCCTACAGAGTGGAAGACAACATCCACATACAACATGCAAAAGAACTTACAAAAGGTCAACAATTAAGGTCAATCATAAAAAGAAAAAAATTTACAAAAACTTACATCTGTGTAAAAAGGTAAAGCAATTTACATTGAAAGAACAAACTAAGCTTTGACGACAAACACCATGCATATATATGGAAGAACCACTTTATTCTAAGGTAGTAATTTTCAAATGGTAAGAAGCATGGATTAAGAAATGAATGCATTATATACGAACAATAAATGGGATTACATAATTTTCTAGCAAGAAAAAAAGCAATTGCAAATAAATATGCATACAAGGCGAACTCGAATGGTAGCATTAAAAGATACAAAGCCAAACCTGTTGCAAAAGTATTTACACAACAATATGGAGTAGATTATAAATAAGCATCTGCCCTAATAGCCAAAATTAATTCAATCAAACTCTTAGTATCATTAGCAACCATCTATAACCGATACGTATATCAATTGTCTTGCGCTATTACGACATTGATGAGAGTTTGTTGGGTAGATTTTTACCTTGTGCTACTTCTCAAAGTTCATTGTCTCGACTAGGTTCCACCAAGGGTCTAGTCAATTATTCTTCGTACAATGTTCTCTATGTATATGCGGATTGTTGGCCATTTAGGGTTATGCTAGGTCAAGTCAAGCTGTGTTTGATATGGCTTTTTAGTGCAGATTCAAATTTGTGTGGCAATTAGTTTCAATTGTAATAGCCATTTATGTACCATTGATAATAATTCTACTTTTAAAAACATTACATCTTTCACAAGGAACGCGTCATGAATATTTAATAGAATCAATTGCTTGCATATCCTGAATTTTTCACTTCTGAAAAAAAGTTTGTCATTCGTTCCTACTTGCAAGGTTCAAAATTCTTTGTTCATGATCAAACAAAATTAGCTCTCAGAAGGTAAACAATTGTCCCTCCTAGGAGGAGTGCACTCACAAAATGGGGCCACGTTTGATGCTTAACAATGTATATAACGATGGGTTCACAATCCGCTTTCCAACAAGACATTTATTTGCTATAAAGCTACAACTAGGTTTATCTTCAGTACCTCTTGTTCATTACAGCCCATTCCTGGTGCAAGAAAATCCTAGTAACTGGATAACCAGCAAAAATTTGCATGATGGTATTGGATTTCTCCATTGGAAGAGAGACTTTTGTCCCCCATGCCCACAGAAATCCAGTAGAGTACAACATAGCAGTCAAACTGACCATGAGGCCCACCAAGGGTTACAACATGGATGCTGAGCTGATTGGCCATCCAGCATTGTGAAGGTCTCACAATAAAGAATCCATACATCAAGCAGTAGAATGCCAGAGCAGATTTAGTCCATCATACAATGGAATTGCCCCCTCGTTCTTAGCCTGTCGTATCACAGTAAAGAATGAATTGAGCTACTCTTGTGGAGGAATGATGCCACAGATATCAAGCACTGCCATGAAAGCTTCAGCTCCACGTAGTTTCTTCGTTGATTGCAACATGTCAATGGTGGCAAGTTGGCAGCCTTACAGCACTCACCATTAACTGGCAGCAGATCACTATTTAGTGAATATGAATCTCGCATAAACATTACTAAAATGAGATAACTGAATGACAAACAGAAAATTCAACTGTTTTTGAAATCGATGCAATGATGAGCATTTTCCATACCTTGGTAAAATTGGGGCCTTCGTAATCCCTTGGTTCCATAAGGCAGCTCAATCAAGGCAGATATTATACAGCCTCCAGCACTTAACCAACTCCAAGGGAGTTTCCTTGAAGTTTAAGAAAAGAATTTAGGGAAAGTCCACATAAGGAATCTTAAAAAAGTGTCAGTCTCCAAAAATTCTATATGTGCCGTGCGACCAATTAGATTATTCAAAGTTCGAGCTTGAGCGGATGTATTGAAGTTCACATCGCATCGGAAGAAAGTTCGATCCACAGTGGAGGGCCTCAGTATCTGATCCAGGCAGTTTCGATGCATGGTTGAATATAGAGGGCCTTTCTTAGAGTCACGTACAGCTGCTTGGCACATCTCAACTCGGGCAGAGTGGTAAGGCACATACCGATCCTGTAATAAACTCCATGTTATCATCTTGCTATGGCTACCAAACTTCAAACTGATCAACACACCCAAATACCATTAGACCCATAAAGATTTGTATCTTTATAAAATGAACAAGAGGAAGTGAACTGGCATTGTGATTCTTTTTAGTTCACCCAAAGTGAATTGCTTGGATTGTCATTTAACCTGTGGTGACGATAATAACAGCAGGTTCTGAAAATATTCAAACGTCTTCTCCTGTGAGAACATGAAAAACACGGAATAAGATTTGCAGCAGTAGCAGATATAACTCGAAATAATTAACTCATGCTTGACGCAAAGTGTAGTATGAAAACAAGCAGCTGCATCTCCACTGATGGTTGTTCCAGTTATCACCTGGCTAAGCTTGAAAAGGAAACAGTCCTGTATGTTGGCTTCATCCGTAAAGCTCAGCTGATGCATGCAAGGAGAAGCCTTAAGCTTCTTCAGGAGCCACAATCCAGAATTGAACAGAGTATTTGAGCTGTACAGATAGCCTAGATGAGGGCCTGAGATGGATAAGAACGTATGCATGTACTGTAAAAAAGGCTTCATCGCAGGATCTGCAAATTACAGGGAAAAATTTACCAAGTGTTTTTTCAGGGGCACAAAAATAAGCAGGTTTACAGCATATTACAACAATACATTAGAATTCTTCATCACTCACCGGTTAAAGCTGCTCGGATAATGATATTCCCCATGGAATGTCCAACAAAATTAAGCCTGCAGTTGCCAAAAGCTGCCTTCTTCAAAAAGGAGCCAAATTTGGCCTTCATGAAGGCTGCAACTTCCTCTGCCAGGTTATGACCTAGCTCTCTAAAATCACTTGTCGTTCGGTCCTCATTTATCTCAGACATTAGACATTCTGCACCGGGATCAATCAGCAGCCAATGGTTTCGAACCAATCGTAAATCCAAATGGTGACCCTGCCCAGAAGAAAGTACACTGGTTCTTTAAGGCTACCAGAAAGAGAAATGAAAAACTACACAATGCCCTCAAACCAAGTTATACCCTACCTGGAAACCATGGACAAAAACCACCACACGCAGAACCTTTCCATGACTTTTGGAAGTCTTTGATAATAAGCCCCCAGACTTCTCCAATGAATTCGCTGCGGATCCATTGAGATTATATGATGGTGTGACATCAGAAACTCCTTTCTCACAGGGCACAACATGACTGTCTATATAAAGGATGGGCATTTGAGATGGGCTTTCATATATTTGCATGTCTTGAAGAGACCGACTGTTCATCTATATACAAGAGAGCACAAGGTATCAGTCTATGCCATGCATTTGGAGCAGCAAGGTGTTTTACCCTACTCTTCCAACCAAAGTGTGCTTTGATTTTCTTTATTTGACAAATTTAACGTTACCTTCATCTGATCCAAAGTTTTACGATGCAATTCAGCACGGGACGCTGAAACCACAGATGCCTGCAAATAAATTAAGTTGGTTCACTGGCAAACTAAACGGATCCGGCCCTTTTAAATGAAATAATGCAGTACATTAACAATTTACAAAAGAAAACTTGCAACAGCTACTATCACAGTATATCCTTTATCAAGACACAGCCTCTCAGAGATTGACCATATACCTCTTCATTTGGTTTTTTGGAAAGTGATTTAGTAGCAAGCTGCATATTATGAGAAGCACCTTCACCTTCCTTATCGGTACCGTTTGATAATGATTCCATTTTAGAATGACTAAGCCACATAGACCAGTCAGTGCTCCTCTCATCCGCCCAGACGCTTCTTAAATATTCCCACAACAAGGACCTGTTTGATCTGAAGCAGCAAAGCACCAAAAACTCATCTGATTTTGAAGGAAACACTAAAGTCATAATTTTAGTTTGTACTTTTTAAAACGAGTAAGGAGACAAGGTATCATGCTAGCCCCAGCCTTAATTTTTTCCAAGTAGGCAACAAATTACCATTAGTGTTTTGAAGACATATCCCCCCTTTTTTTTTTTTTTCTACTCAACTGAATGCGCTAGTCCTGCCTAATACAAAAAAAAAATGCTTGAAATAAAACTTTGGTCACCTGTGAAACTTAAGAAAGGCATTCCAAAGAATCGAAAGTTCACTGCCTAATGCTTTGAATGCTTCCAATAACTCCACCTTGGAAATCAAAGATGAAAGAGCATGTTGCCTGCTACCTGTATATTTTTCATTCAGCTGCACAAAAGCACAAGAACCAACACTTCTACAAATTTAAAAAATGCATTGAGCATAAAGCCTGTGCAGGAAGACCCTAAGTATTTAATTCGTATGGTTATTATATATGGTACCTTCAAAGAATCAGCCACGTCCTGACTCCAATTCTGGTCTTTAGGGGGTCTCTTCCTATCCCCATTTGAGCTTGGAGACTGGTCCAGATCATTATCCAAGGAAGTAAGGTTCAAATTCCGTGACATGGAGACTACTACTGTATTCTCCAAGGTTTCAACTGGCACATGCTGTTGAATAGCTGAACCCAATGACTCCAATTCATGCTTTAAAATATCTCGAGATGCAATTAGTGCCTTCCACAATGCAATATCTTTAGCATCAATCTCTAATCCACTTGGATTCTGCAACAAAATGGCACAGTACAATAAGAGATCAGACAACACCACCAACAGAGGACGTGTAAATTACAGCATTTGTGAAAGCAACCTAAAGAAAGATCAACCCCCCAATAATGCACATTCCATTCCATTTTTAATCTGACAAAAAACAGAGGCTCATCACTGGAATCTGGAAAACATACTTAGATCGTTCCTGTATCAGCAGTTAGTATTTACACTGTTTATTCTTGAAGATTTCCAGGGGACTGGGTGCTCTAAAACACTTACACACCTAAAAGGATGAAGGTTTATGGCTGCATAGGAGAAATATATTAAGCCAATTGAAAGGAAGGATCTGCAGCATCCACACAGAAGTATAACCCACACTAGCACACAAGTATGGCTGCTTGAGCCACCAAGCAGAGTGATTTCACTAGTTAGAACACCTTTGACAAAGGCAAGTACTTTGAACCCTTTGTTTGACAAAGGCGAGCAACCCTTTGAAATCGTTTAGAAGCACAAGCTATATAGCCACACACAATATGTGCTATGGTGCAACCAAAGCTACAAAAACAACACATTCTCAACTCCAAGCAAAACCAAACCTACAAAAACAAACATAAAAAAAGAGGTGGCAAACCACAATCCGACAGATGGAAACTGTAACCAGCTATATGTGTTTGCTGTGACCCATATGCACTTCAATATCTGTACATTTCTCCTTTGCCCAGGTCAAAATGTTGCATGACAAATGACAAGGGGAAAGAGGGAGTATAATATTGAGAAGGGAGATTTGGTAGTACCCGTTGGTTTTCCTTCTTTTTAAAAGAGGAAGGTGAAGATAGACAAGGGGAAGGATTAAGGCACGGCAGGGATTGGATTGGGGGGGTTGAGTGTTTCTCATATGTTTGTTTGAAAAGACCCATTGTAAATAAAAATATTCAATTGGAAACTAGCGTCATATCACAAGAATTGTAATGTTCCTTAGTGGAATTAACCAAGAGCTATTGTGGTGATGTCAATGCTGAACTATCTTCTAAGGGAAATCAAATCAAAGCCCAAGGATGCAGCACATGCAGTTTCCCCACTACATGCACATGCATCCCCTCAAGCCATTCCACTGAAAATTATGTTCTAACCATCTAAGCATGCTTTTTGTATATGGGACTGACATCTTGCATCCACACCATGTAACCACCCTATGTATTCTTGGTAGGCCCTGTTTGAATATTGAAACTCTAGAAAAACAACCAAATCTCAAACCAATAGAGCTTGAGTCCAGCCCTACGTGAGGAATCAGGAGGAGTGCCTGCTTCTCCAGTTTTAAATGAGTATGAGAGAAGGTTACATCTCTCTCCTTGTAACCTGGAAAAACGCTTCCAGCCTTCACCCAGCCATTGTGACAGCAGCCTCGTGGTTATACTATCAATAGAACAAATACAGTACGTCGGGGACAATTGCATCCAGTGAGGCTCTGTGCACATCATCACTCATGCCAACATGTGATGCACGTATTACATATTCAGTCACACTTCCACTTAAACAGGGTTATTGAGAGAATAGCTTAGCTCACCTGCCTGTTACATTGGAATCAAAGCTTTCGAGATTCATTTCTGGGCTTGTGAGATTAAGAAGGGTCATCCGATGTATGCTTACAACATGCATATGCAAATTGACCATTACGTCTTCCAAGTCTAGGTCAGAAGATGAGGTAGTGTCCACATTGGGTGGGGCCCCTCCGAAGCACATTGGGTGGGGGCCCTCCGAAGCACTGCTATGCCATCCATGCACATAATGATGCTATTGGAAATGCCCCTGTAGATAAGGAGGAGCAATATTGGGATGGTCAGCCCATACTCTACTCAATATATTTTGATGCATTAACGGGTGCCAAGAGTGCCGCAACACTCAGATTGACGTGTGATATTCAAGGCAAGTGACACGAGTGAGGTAATGGCCACAATCCCACCCAGCTAAGAGGGTTTTTTGGGTCTTGCCTCCTCCTACAAACGATCTATACAAACGTAAGAGGTCCATAAGAGGAGCAGCTCCTCTTACGGACCTCTCTGGATGCCTTTTCATACTCATGCCTTCGTGTTCATATGTCCGCATTTCTCAGAACCATTCATAGTGGAGGCAGATGCTAGTGGCAAAGGCTTGGAGGGCTGTTCTAAGGCAGGAGCATGGTGTAATAGCTTTTGAAAGCAGAAAATTCGATGCCAAAGAGATCACCTACCATGTTTATCATCAGGAAATAGGCTTTCAAAAAGTGGCATCACTACTTGTATGGGAGCAAATTCAAATTTTCCCTTACAATGCCTACTTGTATGGGAGTCAAAACTGATCGTAGAACAATCAAATTTTTCCTTACAAAGCCTGACTTGTTAGCCAAGCAAAAGAGATGGTCGGCTTCAATGCAGTCCTATGATTTCGACATTGAGTGTATAAAGGGGAACGAAATTCCGGTTGTAGATGCCTTGTCCAAGATCTCTCCAAGATGTAGGCTTGTACATTGTCTGTAATTTCTACAATTACCAAGATTGGATACATGGCATTCAAGAAGAGTGCATCCAAGCAGAGCACAAGCAGAATTCAAAGATAGCAGCCATCTTTTCAAAGCTCGTGCCAGGATCATCCTGAATCTAAATGGGTTGATATTGTTCCATAACAAAATTTACTTGGTTCCAAACATACAATATAGGCAGCTGGCAGGGAAATGCATCCTTCCCCCATGGTTGCAGATGCATTGTCCAAGATCTCTCCAAGATGTACGCTTGTACATAGTCATTTCTACAATTTACCAAGATTGGATACATGGCATTCAATCCAAGAAGAGCACAAGCAGAATTCAATTTTAGCAGTCATCTTTTCAAATTTGCAGGAGCCCTCATGCCAGGATCATCCTGAATTTAAATTGTAGGATGGGTTGTGATTGTTCCATAACAAAAATTACTTGGTTCTAGACTTACAATATAGGCAGCTGTGTTGAGGGAAATGCATCCTTCCCCTATGGTTGCAAATTCCTTGTCCAAGATCTTTCCAAGATGTAGGCTTGTACATTGTCTGTAATTTCTACAATTTACCAAGATTGGATACATGGCACTCAAGAAGAGTTCATCCAAGAAGAGCACAAGCAGAATTCAAAGATAGCAGCCATCTTTGCAAATTTGCAGGAGCCCTCATGCCAGGATCATCCTGAATTTAAATCGCATGATGGGTTGTTATTGTTCCATAACAAAATTTACTTGGTTCCAGACTTACAATATACGCAGCTGGTGTTGAGGGAAATGCATCCTTCCCCTATGGCAGAACATACAAGTGTCACAAAAACGTATGAGAGGATAAGGCAGACTTTCGTCTTGGAAGGTATGTGATGTAGTGAAATATGTCGCTTAGCTATGGATTTCATTAGGGGACTGCCTTCTACAGATAGAGGATGGGACAGCGTCTATGTAGTGGTGGACATGCTGACAAAACAAGCCCATTTCATACCTACCAAGACTCAGTCGGTATTCAGCATCACAAGTTGCCTGGCACTTCATTGATCCAATGTTTAAGCATCATAGATTTCCTTAGAAGATTGTCAATGATACAGATCCAAAGTTTAGGGCTCATTTTTGGCATGAATTATTTACAGCAGCAAGTACTTTACTCACCCTAGCAGAGCATACCATCCTGAGACTGATGGTTAGTCTGGAAGGATGAACAAATGGGTACAGAATACACAAGGCATTTTTGCCACGACACCCAAAGATTGTGGGATAAGTGGCTTGCACTTGCTGTTTTACCACAACAGCACTGAGTGCCTGGTTGAGGCAATGTATGACTGGTTTCTCTCCAGCCCATACAAAGCCCACCACCTCCATGCTGTACGCCTACCCCACACAGCCCATAGCCCACTTTGACATCTTGCAACCAGCTACAGCAACTCCTCACAAACATGCACCACATTCAAGGTAAGGAGGTCGAGCAGCAAAGACAGATAGAGATCCTTCGACGTGATTTCCTCACAACCCAGCATGGCCCCTGATCTCCAGAAGGAGGTGGACGACCTGCGACACTGAACAGGGGTTGCACCAATGAGTCTATGGATACACATGGGAGTTGGCCTATCGAGACGAGACCAGAGAGTCACAAGGCATACATCGTATGGACAGACTGCAACCGTTTCAATATAGCCTTAAGGCTCCATCCATTGTACTCATCTATCATGAGGTGAATCATGTCATCAGAGAGGATTTATTTTAGCTCCACGTCTCCTAAGCTTTCGGTAAAACTCAGCTTCTATAGAGATCATTGCTTGCGGATCTCAAAGGAGGGGTTCATCGAATCACGGGGCTACTCCAAAATCCACCTCCCACAATGCACTGAGAATCTCGAATGGGCAATTCATTGTTTCTTCTCACAGGCTAAGGGTTGAGAAAAGATGAGCGAAGGGCATTCCATGTGAGAGACAAATCTGCAATTTATGTGATATGCAAGAGACAATAACAGAGGAGAACTTTGCGTTCAGATGCCTTACGTATCATGAGATCCGTGGAGGACATCAGTAGGGTTGTATACCATGCAACCAGAAAGGAGAGCACAGGAGGGACCGTCAAAGCCCAGTCACAACACGATCACGGATTTTTTCTCCTGTGACTTGAGCCAAGGACAAGGAACCTGACGCAGTAGAGAACCAAAGTGCATGACTCCGCAGACCCAACCCTGGGATTGGACACTCATATGAGGACGACAGACATCTCCTCTCTTTTCGACTTGGAGAGGCAGACTACTGGAGTAACAGTAGCACTTGTCAGACAGCGGGCTACCTCATGGAGACTACAGAGGAGGAGGGAGAGACCTAGACAGGCTGAGCATCAGCAGCCATCCATCATTGATTTTCTTACTCGATGCCAGCCCTCTTCCAGATCCAGAGCCATTGTCAAATGAGCTCATCTTGTCTCTACGCAATTGTCCAGTGGAGTTCGTCCCACAGACTGCATACACAAGTCCAGTCACTCAGAGCAGGTGACCAAGGGCTTCCCCTAGTGGTTGCCTTATTAGAATTTCCTCTCTCCAAGCAACAGCACGATGTATCTATTTTTTCTCATCACAGACATCAGCCTTGGGTATGGGGTGCCTGTTTTGTGACCCCACCCCTCAGCTGTCATTGGATCTGGTTTTTTTCAATCTCATAGACTCTCCAGTCCTTCGTAGACCTTAATAAACTCCCTCTCTCTCTCTCTCTCTCTCTCTCTCTCTCTCTCTCTCTCTCTCTCTCTCCAGTCCTTCGTAGACGTTAATAAACTCTCTCTCTCTCTCTCTCTCTCTCTCTCTCTCTCTCTCTCTCTCTCTCTCTCTCTCTCTCTCTCTCGTATCCCCTCTACCTCTCAGTCAGCCACCCTTCATCACCTCGTCCGGCCTCGCTACTCCTACATACCACTCCCCCGCCCAGATCACGCTGTCCCCACCCTCAGTACAACCTCAGCAGCCCACCTTCGTTCCAACCCCTCTTGAGATCCAGTTCCCCCTCTCAGGCCCCCACCAAATGCTTGGGACTCCCTTTTGGCTGAGATACACAGCATCCAGGCCCGTCAGGCAGAGCTGACACATTACACTCGGGAGCAGGCCCGATACACCCAAGAGCAGGTCCACATTATACGCGAGCAGGGGCACCCTTATCCAAGGGCTCAGACACGACATCACAGCTTCGAGAGGAGCTCGGGACCCTAAGAGTAGCGCCTGGAGGGACCCCGGTCACAGAGATGGAGGCACAGATAGCCACGATACAGTCGGCTATAGCAGAGACGACTAGGTGGGTGGACATGGCAAAACGGGAGCCCGCAAAGGCAACCGTTTCAGCCGCCATACAAGAGCAGCAGCAGAGGGCTTCGAAGGCCCTCAACATCCGGATACGAGGGGTCACGCAAGACAACACCAGCACCACTACGACGCCCATGGAGGAGATGATCACCTTTGTGACCACCACCATGGGGGGCCCCGACCATGGCATAGAGGGAGCATGGCGTGTTGGGAGAGACCCCAACCGAGAGCAGCCCCTAGTCATTCGCTTCAGAAATTCACATGCTCGAGTAGCGACACTCCGACGTCGAGCCGCTCTACGAGAGCATCCCACCCTATCCATGGATGAGGATTTGACACCACTACAGATTGGGGAGCAACAAGTTCTTCTCCAATAGCGGGATGTTGCCCGCAAGGAGGGAAAATGGGCCGTGGTCCGAGATGGTAGGTTGTTGACCAGCACCCGTCGGGCTCCCAACTGTACCCCCTAGGGGGACGGGGCCTATGAGACTCACGTTTTCGAGACCCTAGCCTGCACCATTTGGAACTGTAATGGTACCTTATGGTCAGACCCAGGGAACTTCTCGAAATCTTACACAGGACGAGACATAGTCTTTTACACGAAGACACACCAGAGCCCAGAGCATCCACTACCGATAGTCAGTGGCTACACATGGGATACAGCCTTCAGGGATGAGACGAGGAATACAGGAGGAGTTCGAGGATCGGGTGGGGTCATAGTATTGTACAAGTCTTCCCTCGCTGGAGCCATCTCCATTGAGAGGAAGGATGCACACTCCCAATTCATGTGGATCCGGATCCGACGCACAGCCACTCGTGACCTTTTCATGGCAATATGCTACTTCCCGCCAGACACATCCCACTTCACCAGAGTGGCACGAGAGGAGGGTGAGACATTGCCATATGCACCCTTACATCAGGACATCCCAGACCTTTCAGCCCACGGGGAAGTTCTCCTTGTTGGGGACTTCAATGCCAGAACGAGCACGCACCAGGCACCACTTCTGGACTTCTATCATGCTACCAAACATGGACCTAGATGGAGCAAGTATGACCAGGATCTCATCCGACCGACACGGGCCTGTTACACCATATGGACACGCGCTCCTTAATCTGGGCAGGATGCATGATCTCATCATCTACAACGGGCTTGACCTATGGCCCTCCTCAGGTGGTTGCTTCCCACACAGGGGGGGGGGGCACTAGTGTAGTAGATTACATCATGGGATCCCCTACCTTCACCTCATGTATCACAGAATTCACCGTGGCACCACTCCCTCCAAGAGCTGATCACACATACCTATTCTTCACTATCGCCACCCCACGCTTAGCCACATCACACACACCACATAGGAAGCACGACACCTACCACGACATACACTTTGATCACAGCCTCTCCCCTGCCTACTCTGGACGCCTAAACAGACTCCTAACCTACATCGATCACATACCACTCATAGAGAACCGTGCTGCCCTGATTAGTCGCACACTCCACGAGGCTGCCCTCCAAATCTTTCCCCACACCACACGGTCTACTAGACCACCACCTCTTGGTTCTATACCCTACAACAACTGGTACGATGCGGAGTGCAAGGCTTATCACCAACAACTCCGACTTGAAACCAGATGTCACCTCTCGAACACACCAGACACGGTACGCAAGTACCGACATCTCGTACGTCAAAAGAAGTAGGCATTTCTTTGTCGAAATGAGGAGGAGCTACTGAACATCTTGTACAGCAACAACTCTAAAGATTTTTTGCAGAGATTCCTTGAGCGTAGGTCTCCATCACCCCTCACCGACATGAGAGTTTGGCACATGTATGCACGCCATCTTTATGATGTCCCACACCAGCCTACTCCAGATCACCACTTGCATGTTGTTCACCAGAGGGGGAGTCAAGGATGCGACATTGAAACTGCACAATGGCCAAGCTAAGGATCACGAGGGGCTATGCACTGAGTTTATCGCATATGGGATCGACACGTTAGCCCTGATCCTGGCAAAGCTATTCAATGACGCTATTTGCCTTGGCTTCCCCCGCACTTGGACACTCAACACCATCACCCCCATCCACAAGGCAAGGGATCCCATGGACCCAAGTAACTACAGGACTATCATGATTGGACATGTGATGTCCAAGATCTATGCAATAGTATTGGATGCGTCAGTCAGCCTGTTCGCAGAGATGAGAGGGTAGAGGGTCACGCCGGTTTCATGCGAGACCATGGGACTATGGATCACATACTCACACTCAGGAGTGTCATTGAGGAGGCCAGATCACGGAAGGAGAGGGTATATTGCTGCTTTGTGGATTTCCGCAAAGCCTTTGACACAGTACCTTGAGCTCGTCTCATCACACGCCTACAGACACTGGGATTTGATCAGGAGATCATCTGGGTAGTCATGGCACTTTATGAGAGAGTCTCAGGCCGAGTTCGGACAGGCGCAGGTTGGACAGATGAGATCTTGAGTACCATAGGGGTCAAACAGGGTTGTCCCTTATCACCAACCCTGTTTGGCCTCTACATCGATGAGCTTGAGATTTTCATGGGGGCTTCCGGAGGGACCGGTTGCTCACTTGCCGGGATCATCATCAGGATTCTTCGTTATGTAGATGACGTGGCACTCTTGTCATCCACACCCGAGGGTCTCCAGCAACACCTGGATGCACTGCAGGCTTTTTGTTTATCCCATGATTTGGAGGTCAACCTTGGCAAGACCAAGGTCATGATCTTTAACACCTCTCGAGCAAACCTGCAACGGAAGCAGTTTACTTTCGGTGGGTCACCAATTGAGATCGTATCCTCATACACTTACTTAGGGGTCATCTTCTCCAGCCCGATCTTCACGATGAGACCAACGATGCAAGCCAGACTGAGTAGGGGATACGCCTCACTGGCTCGGCTAGAGAGACAATGTTTCCACTCCCACTTTCAGGACCCTCGAACCAAGGCTCTTCTCCTCGGCTCCTTGGTCCGACCAACCAGTATGTATGGCAGCCCTTGTTGGGAACCTGACATGTCAGAGATAGAGTGGACACGGGTGGAGCGCTTGCAAATCCTCATGCTCTCACGGATGATCCGGGGGAAACCATCTCTACCACATCACATCATTCAGGCCGTGCTTCTCCACTCCAGCTAGATGCAGCCTTTCAAACCATCACATATCTACACCGGGTTAGATCATATGGGGACTGCACATAAGGGAGACAGAGGTTGCAATGGTTGGCTCTCGATTCCTCCATGAGGTTGGCAACAAAGGGAGACGAGCGATGCTGGTATGCATAGACTCACAGATGGTTTGTGAGACTAGGGTTTCACATCGATAGGATACCTCCTTTTCAATACAGTTTAGATGCCTCTCCGGTACTCCCACCCACCATCCCGATCGGGCCACACACCAACCAAGTCATTCGAGAGAATCTCCTACAGCTACACACCTTTAGGACCTAGTTGGAGCCGAGGGAGCTTCCAGTGAAGCTGAGTTTCTACAGAGATTATTATCTTCGTATTTCGGAGGAGGGATTCATCACACCACCGGGATACACTGAGCTTCATATGCCTCACTCACTACGAATCTCCATCGGACAGTTTCAGGTATCATCACACCGCCTCTGCATAGAGAGCGGCAGAGCAGAGGGGATCCCTAGGGAGCATCGCATATGCATATTGTGCGACTGTCAGGAGATTGAGTCGGAGAAGCATTTTATTTTCAGGTGCCCAGTGTACTACGAGATCCGAGGTCGCTACCACTGTCTCTTCAGAGACGGCTCCGGGCTCCTTTTCAGATTCCTCGCCTACCCAAATCAAAGATGCCTCGCGGCCTTCATTCACGAGGGGGTCCGACACAGAGAGTACTTACTCAAGCAACAGGGCTTGGCCACACCATCAGACACCTCTCAGAGCAGGATCACAGAGTTCTTCCCATCGAGTGACATTGATCGTCTAGTCTCTAGCCGCAGACGTGACAGAGACCCTGACCCAACGACCGCAGCACGGCACACGAGACATTGAGGGGACACACAGATCACTCTGGGAGACCTCTCGTCATTGTTTAGACCCGGGATACGTCCCACGAGAGTCACGGTGGCTCTGGTCTTGCGTCGAGCCTCCTCCAGGAGACCAAGACGCACGGGACCCCTTGACGGACGCCAACGTCCCATCACCGGCTATGCACCAACCAGGGCGACATGACATACCGAGGATTCCGTTCCGCTCCAAACTTTTTTCTTTTCATTGTCATACCCAGATGTATTTGATTATGTATGATCTGACTTAGGATTCAGCACGGGTGATGATGCTCGTTTTAGTAGCTCCACCCTTACTGTGATTTATTTCGTGTTTTCTTTCAGTCTCATAGACCCATCAGTCTTCCGAAGACTCTAATAAAATTTATTTCTCTCTCTCTCTCTCTCTCTCTCTCTCTCTCTCTCTCTCTCTCTCTCTCTCTCTCTCTCCCCCCCCCCCCTCGAGGTATTTTGTAGGGCTAGAAACTTACCGAGGTTTGATTTTCAACACCTCAAGGGCAGTACTTCACTGACATAGTTTCCCATACTAAGGGGAGCCAATGGAGATCGTGCAACCTTGTGTCCGCGATGATTCATGCAACCACGATGATTCATGCAACTAGGGCATCACTTACATGAGATCAAGCAGCTCTGGCCCTGTTTAAGCGACAATTCTTCCACGCACACTTCCAAGCTCCCCCGACAAAAGGATGGCTATTTGATACAAAACCGACACAGCTCTATCAAGGAAGTGGATCAACTGAGAGAGTGGTCCAAAGCCGTTCTCCTCCTGAAAGAGGCAATAGTATCATCCCCGGAACTCATGATAGAGGTAGGGAGAGCTGCAGGCACACCCAAAGAGCAGCGGAACTCTAGGCTATGCACGTTGAAGGAGGTGGACGAGACAAAGGAGCGTTTACAATGTACTTATCGAGTTGATCCTCAGCTGATGGAACGAGACCAGCATCTGTCCAATGGCAATCCTCACTGCATGTGAAACTACTCTATCCTCCACATACTCAGCTCTAATAACCACTCTATCCTCTAATACTCTCCTGAAGTAGTCGTGCTAGAATTGGACCTTGGTGGAGAACTCTTGGGTCCCCTCCCCAAGTCCTTGACTTATGGAGCTTGAGTAGATCCAACCATAATGCCACGTGGCAAATTGTGGCCCATGCCATCAATAAAGATGTAAAACAGCCTCCCCTAATCCTATTAATTGAATGGCTCTCCCATTTTTACTTAGCTTCTAATGAATACACTAAAACTCTGCCAAATTTGGATTCTCACAAGCAAGAGCTCTTGCTCTAGCTGAATCTAATAAGGAATTAACCTCTTTCTAGTCCCTGTGCAGCCCCTCAAAGGTTCCTGTGTAAGTCCAAACCCTGACTTACTCGCTCCCCCTTATTTCGAGAGGTACTTTTCTGTCCTTTCGTCTATACTTCATGCACACTCTGTTGGAAACAAACCTCACGTGGTGGACACTTGATGCATGTCAACTGCATGGAGAAGCCCTAATTCCTGTGTTATCTACCTCCTCGGCCCGGTTATTCAGTGTCTTCTAAACACACCTCTGAACGAACGAATCTTCTTAGTCGAACCTCATCACTGGGCTCACCTATTGTATTCCTTCACCATATATGGCAGATTGCAGGGTAGTGCATGTAGTCCTGGAGGGAAGTGCATGCTATATTGGAAGGTCGATGTCGTCTCTCATGACTTCTACTTGTTTGTAACGGCTTTGATCCTCCAACAAGCCTTGTGTGGATGAGGAGGATCGCTTATGAGCTCTCTGATCAGTGCATGATCTGTTTAGATTAGTCGCAATAATAAAACATGTAGTGTGTTTTGCATTCAATCCTTTTCTCATATTTTCGATGTATTGGTGTATGTAGTTACTAGTCTAAGTTCTTTTACACACAAAGATAGTTATTAAAAACCACATAGCTTTTAAAAGAAAAAGAGGGGCACGAATTGGCATATATTATTCCAAACAACCATACTGCAAAATCAACACTTAGTTTTGCATTTCAAGATCGTAAATTCCAGGGTAGAAAAGAGCATACTGCTACTTTTGCACCTAAAGAGAGGAAGAGAGACAGTGAGCAAGAACAACCAATGGCAGCACAGGGGCCAAGGGACAGGGTGCTAAGAGAGTGTAGATAGATGTGTGAGTGTGCAGACATTCACAGAAAGCAAGCTGTTTGTAGTTTTCAAACTTCGAAAACAAGGTCAATCGTTGCATTGAAAGCGCTACCTGATTTTCTAGCTGTACAGTGCCATTTTGAGCTGGACCTATTTCACTGCAGCAAATTTGAGAGCATCAGGCCAACGCATGGAGATGATTAAGCATCAGAACTGGGTAATGATACAAATACAAGCCAGCCTTTCATCCTCCCGTGCCTTTCCATTGTTCGAAAGTGATAAAGCAAAGATTTTATATAATTCACAATAGAAAACAACATTTGGCATACCTTCCCATATCCCTTAGGAGATATGAGCTTGAGTTGACCTTGAGGAGAACTGAATGCACAGTTACATCAACAAGCACCATATGCCATGTATCAAAGTGCAACGGGCAGTAGGCATGCAGCCCCAGCAAAGCCTTTGGTGGAATGCGAAAGTTATGGTTTGCACACAGGGAATATTCCGGAGAAGTGGTGCTTGATGACCTGCATTGCACCATCACAACCGAACTCAGTGCCCAATGTACCTAGATGCATCCAGGAACATTCCCAAACTCATCCTTTAAAAACACAACATAGTGCAGTTTCAATCTCACGATAGTCACTCATAAGATTGAAAACCATAAACTCCATCACGCATAGCGAGGACTAGCTACTATGACATCCCCACTGACGTCATCAGCGCCCAACAGTGGGTGTAGACCATAGTATAAAAGTATGCTCTCACACATACAAATCCACACACCCACACATACTTGAGCATCCATTTATACAAAGTCTTCGTACTGAGTTTCTGTCAGCACTCCGGAGGTGAAGGGCAAACTCAGCCATGACGAAGGCTAGCACTAAAGGAGAAGGCTAATCAAAAAGTAGTCCAAATCTCTTCATTCAAGCTACAACTGCTTGTGAAGTCTAAACGATTTCATTTTAGTCTCTCCCAAACGAGCATTTAAATCTAAATCTAGCTGATAGGGCAACGCACCATTTAAGATAGAAAGAATTATCAGTGACCAAGTTTATTGAACCTCGTGTTATATCAATCCAGGAAAGGCCAAGATAGAAACTTACATGTAAACATCAATTGGAGCATAAAGAAGTTCAAATCTGATCAGGACGGCGTTCAACAACAAGCGCTGCTTCATTAGTCAAACAACAATCATGAGCACTTATAACACAAAAATCTGAAGGCCCCTTTTTTACAGAGATTATACAATCCCACCAAATTGAAATAGAAATCTCACTGTCCAAACCATGTTTACTCCAAATGAGAGAATTTGCACTTGAGCACGAGTTCTTTGAACAACGAGCCAATACAAAGAGAAAAGTCTATAATCAAGATACATGTCAATATAGCTATCCACAGAAACATGCCCAAATTCAAGTGCAGACAAGGCAATATTTTACGTTATAATACTAACTGTCAACATAAAGAACCATCAACTCTCTCTTTCATAATAGGGACTAGGCACTATGATATCCCCACCCACCACATCATCAGCACCCAATAGTGGGTAAAAACCACTGGATAGCGCTTGCTTTTACATATGCACCCAGGTCCCACCTCCACACCCACCCACCCACACACATAAGCGTTCATATATAGAGGTCTTTTCCTGCCTTTCTGTAAAATTCTAGAGTGAATGGAAGGTCCTCAACATAATGTGTGATAAAGAAATGAATTGGAAATTAATGAAAGCCTTCTCCTGGAAACCAGATGGAAAAGAGTTCAATAATGGAAGATGAATGAAACTACAGAGCCAAAAACTCACCTCCACAGCTCTCAAAGATAAGTTAAACGATATCATTACTGCCAAGAAAATATCTTGCCGCGCATATTTGATCCGAAAAGGGCGTGTGCAAAAACTATGATCAACATCGTTGATCTGCCAAATAGCTGCAGAATCATCTGTACCATCTGGTGCTGCCAGACAATATTGTAGTCTTTAGTTACTTTGGAATCCAAGTAGATAACCAGCAGATGCAGATAGGACACATTTTTATTAAAGAAAGTACCTACCAATACTTTCAAACTTATTTTTTAAGATAAAGCATAAAGGACAAAAATATAATCAAGGCATCTTAAATGGAAGTCCAGAGATCACCGGCTATGCACCAGCTAGGGCGAAATGACATACGGAGGATTCCACTCCACTCCAATCTTTTTTCTTTTCATTGTCACACCCAGATGAATTTGATTATGTATGATCAGACTTAGGATTCAGCACGGGTGATGATGCTCGTTTTAGTAGCTCCACCCTTACTGTGATTTGTATCAAGTTTTCTTTCAGTCTCATAGACCCATCAGTCTTCCGAAGACTCTAATAAAATTTCTTTCTTCTTTCTTTCTCTCTCTCTTTCTCTAGATCCGGATTCGGCACATGGACAGCCGGGATCTGTTTGTTGCAGTTTGATACTTCCCCCCTGAGACCTCCCACTTTGCCAAAGATATCCGAGGTGAGGATGAGACATCCCCATTTGCTGCTCTTTATGAGTCCATCGTTGACTTCTCTAGCCGCGGAGAAGTCCTCCTAGTGGGGGACTTCAACACGAGGACAAGCGCCCGTCAGGTACCACTCCTCGACTTCAAAGATGATTCCACTCTACTGCCAGACATTGACCTTGAGGAGGCAGGTATGCTACGGGTTTCGGCTTACAGACAAGGTCCATTCACATCTTATGGGCAGGCCCTATTAGACCTCGACATGATCTCATTATCTATAATGGTCTTGACAGATGGCCCGCTTCAGGTGGTTTCACGTGCTTTCCACATGGGGGAGGCTCCAGCGTTGTTGATTACATCATGGGATCCCCTGCCTTCACATCTCGCATCACTGACTTCACTGTAGCACCTCTCCCTCCAGGGGTTGATCATACCTATCTTTTCTTTAGCATCTCCACCCCCCTTCGCATAGCACCTTCCACCCCACTGAGTTCTTACTCCACCTACCACGATATACGCTTTGACCAGGATCACTCACCTACTTACTCTGGACGTCTATACATACTTCTCGCTTATATTGACTTCATATCCCTTTAGAGGATCGTGCTGCCCTTGTCACCCGCTCACTACACGAGGCTGCCCTTCACGTCACGTTTTCCCCCACACCACCCGCTCCACCCACCCACCATCCCCTGGAACCGTACCCTATAATAGCTAGTACAATGATGAGTGTAAGGCTTTACGCCGTCAGCTCAGATTCAAAACCAAAAACAGTCTTCCAAGCACTCCAGATACGCTACGCGAGTACCGTAGACTGGTACGGAGGAAGAAACTAGATTTCGTTCGTCGGAACGAGGAGAAGCTACTTGACATTTTGTTTAGTAGCAACTGTAAGGACTTCTGGCGGAGATTTCTAGAAAGACGGTCCCCCCCACCACTCACTGACACTCAGATCAAGTTTGATTATGCACACACACTTTATGACATCCCAAATCAGCCAGCCCCTAACCTCTCACACATGCCCCACCCCACTTCCTGCACCCTCTTCACTAGAGGAGGGGTAAACGATGCCGTAATGAAACTTCATAATGGCCGAGCTAAGGATCATGAGGGGCTATGCACCGAGTTCATTGCATATGGGATTAACCTCCTAGCTCCGATCTTAGCAAAGCTCTTTAATGAAGCTGTTTGTTTGGGGTTTCCACACACCTGGACCATTAACACTATCTCACCCATCCACAAGGCAAGGGATCCCATTAGCCCGGAGAACTACAGGACCATTATGATTGGACATGTCATGTCCAAGGTTTATGCATCAGTACTTGATTCCGAGGTTAGTAGATTTGCAGAGTGTCGAGGACTTAGAGCATCAGGACAGGGCAGATTCCGACGTGATCATGGAACCATGGACCACATTCTCACGCTCATATACCTAGATGAATCCAGGAACATTCCCAAACTCATCCTCTAAAAACACAACATAGTGCAGTTTCAATCTCATGATAGTCACTCACAAGGTTGAAAACCATAAACTCCATCATGCATAGCAAGGACTAGCTACTATGACATCGCCACTGACGTCATCAACGCCCAACAGTGGGTGTAGACCATAGTATAAAAATATGCTCTCACACATACAAATCCACACACCCACACATACTTAAGCATCCATTTATACAAAGTCTTCGTACTGAGTTTCTATCGGCACTCCGGAGGTGAAGGGCACATTCTCATGCTCAGATGTATCATCAAGGGGACGAGGGCACAGAAGCAGAGGGTTTATTGTTGCTTTGTGGATTTCCGCAAGGCATTTGACACGATTCCGAGAGCCCGCCTCATATTGCGCCTATAGAACTTGGGTTATGACCAGGAGATCATTTGGGCTGTCATAGCACTTTACGAGAGAGTTTCAGGCAGAGTCGGCACGATCCGGGTGGATAGACGAGATCATGAGAACTATCAAACAAAGGTGTCCTTTATCGCCTACCTTGGTTGGCCTCTACATTTACGAGCTTGAGACAATAATGCAGATACTTGGAGGGAGTAGATTGCTCTCTTGCGGGCATGCTGATCCGGATATTGCTCTACGCAAATGACGTGGCTCTCTTGTCTTCCTCAACAGAGGGACTCAAGAGACACCTAGACGCACTAGAGGCCTTTTGTGAGTCTCATGATTTGAAGGTCAACTTGGGTAAAACCAAGGTTATGATCTTCAATACATCTCAAGCCATCATGCGCCAGGAGCAGTTCACATTTGATGGGTCGTCTGTTGAGATAGTTTCATCACACACTTATCTTGGGGTTATCTTTTCCGGACCCAGCTTCACTATGAGACCCGTGATGCAGGCACGCTTGAGCAGAGGGTATGCTTCATTGGCCAGACTAGAGAGGCAGTGCTTCCGCTCGCACTTTCAGGATCCACGTACCAAGGGGTTGCTTTTTGACTCCTTGGTTTGCCCAGCGGGGATGTACGACAGCTCATGTTAGGGGCCAGAGTTGTCGGATACAAAGTGGGCCTATGTGGAGCGGCTACAGGTTCTCATGTTATCATGGATGATTTGTGGTAAGCCATCCGTTCCTCACCAGATCATTCAAGCTGAGTTTGGGTCACCCCCTTTACAGCTAGATGCTGCATTTCAGGTCATCACGTGTCTGTACCAAGTCAGGGAATATGGGGATTACACCTCTGGGCATAGCACGCTACCATGGATAGCTCTATCCTCTTCTATGGCACTTGCAGCAGGAGGGGACCAGAGGTGCTAGTATGCACGTACAAAGAGATGGTTTGAGCGACTAGGGCTCCACATGGATAGACTACCTCCCTCATGGATGCTCCGTTTTCTCCCCTCCTATCACACGAGGTCAACCAAGTTATTCGTGAGGATCTATTACAGCTACACACATTTCGGACCTGGTTGGGACCGAGTGAACTCCCAGTGAAGCTTAGCTTTTGTAGAGATCACTTCTTACGTATCACAGCAAAGGGTTTCATTGACCCACCAGGATACACACAAATTCACCTACCCCACTCGTTGAGGATCTCTCTTGGGCAGTTCCAGGTCTCTTCACACAGACTTCACATCGAGAGCAGCAGAGCAGAGCGACTACCCAGGGAGAGGCGCATATGCACACTATGTGACATTGAGGAGGTTTGTTAGAAAATACCCAACAGAGGGTACGCACAGCGGAAGACTTATAGTAATGCCCAGGAGCTCACACAATGTGCGGTGTGGGTGTGGAATCACAGACTTCTTTACTTATGTGCATACAATAGGTGTGCAGACTCATCAATAGACAATTAACCAACCAAATAGAGAAACCACCAAAACTTATATTTCCGTCCACAACTATGGACACAATACAAAAGAGACAGATCCAGAGTCCCACCAATGATGTGGTCCTCTGATCTTACCACAAGGTCCTTCTTCTATCTACTGGCTATCTCTAGACTCGAGTCCGCGTGCTCCACCTCGAGCGTCTGTAGACTTTCCGTCTAGTGTGTTCTTCTCCACCTTATTGCCTGTGAATCAGCCTAGGTGGGCAGCCCCTGCCAAGCTTTGTCTGCAGGACACAGATCCCTGTTCCACTGCTCCAACCTGCTTGTGAATGGCTGCTCCAGAAGGTATAGTGATCTCAGCACCTTGCTGCCCTGGATGACAGCCAAGGTCCCAGCCCTTTCCTGGCTAAGTCTGCAGCCCTTCAAGCACCTCTCTATCCTCCTGGATGTAGGCCCAGAGGGTGGCTTCCTGCTGCTCCTTTCTGCCCTGGATCTGCTAGCTGCTGGATGTTGGATGATTGAATGAGGCCCAATGGCCTCTTTATATAGGCCCCAAGGGGGCTGGCAAAATACCGACCAGCCTGCAGCAGACTGGCCGACCAGACTGGCTGACCAGTCTGTGGCTGGTCCAGCCCTATAAGGGCACACAACTCAAGGCTTTTGGCCCAAACTTCCAGGGCCCTTTGACCCTCCATTCAAGGCAGGGGTCCAGCCTATATAAGGCCTGCCTTCTGCCCAATGACAGCCATATTTGCAGCTCCACATCTGCGCCTGCACATCCTGCCATAACTGCACCTCTGCCAGGCCCTCTCCCAGTTTCGTACAGAGCCGTACGGGTTCCTTGTGCTGGCTACTGCTTCGCCTTTTGCTGCTGCAGATCCATCCTAGCTCCAGGTACCCACCATCTCTTTGATTCTTGCCCACATGGCATCCAATCAGATGCCCATGTGACAGACACTCAAACCCTAGGTTCACCCCCCCCATGCTCTCCTCATATGGGGGCTTACAGATGGGGAGGTGACCTTTCCAACAGGTTGGGACAAAGGAGCATTTCATCTTCAGGTGTCCTATTTACTTGAGATCCGAGGGCGTTTCTATTGCCTCTTCAGAGATAGCTATGGGATTTTGGCCCGTTTCCTCTCCTACCCAAACCAACGGTGTTTGGCAGGTTTCATTCATGAGATACTTAGACACCGCGAGAGGATACTCCGAGCACGGAGACAGGAGCAGACTTCTTCCTCTGCTAATCCCTCTCAGAGCTCCATCACGGAGTTCTTTCAACCAGCTCACATGGACCCCCACGAGACGACGAGGCCTCGACATGACCATAACCTGGAGCCTGTGACCCAACAACTCAGACAGAGGGTTGACACACAGATCACACTTGGGCCGCCCTGGGGACATTCCCTCCTTGTTTAGAGTCGGAGCCCGACCAACGGGGGTCACAGTAGCCCTGGTTAGACGCAGAGCTACGACCGGGAGACGTGCCAAGACTGCACCTTTGAGTGGCCGACAGCACTCTATTGCCGACTTCATGCCTCCACTGCCTCACCCATCCTGATGTCCTACTGATGATGATGATGATGGGAGACACAACGACCAATGAACGCTACGTGGACATGATGGGCTCCCACCAATGTGCTCGTGATGGTGGTGAACCATTCTACAATCAACAGTGAACAAAAGGGAAAGACAGCCCCTTGCAAGGTTTCGTTCTCTACAATGTCCTTTTATGGACGCAATGCGGTTCATGCGAACTTCATAGCATCGCATCACAAACTAATTGTTGTAACAATGGCGAACGATGCAAGCCCACCTTACAACAGAGGTGTCACACTCCCTAGTAGTGTGTCCATGTTGCTCTACATACCCCATTGATCGTTCCAACCATTCCCACAGTCATCTTGCTTCTGGTGAATGACACCCCGAATGTTGAAAAATATAGCCGAAATCGCAAGCGCATGCAATGCACCGAAAAGCAACATCATCGATGCTAGGACTACGATGCGCTAGACAATGAAGGCCAAAATTACACCGATTCAAATCTACGTCCCGATTGCAAAGCGTTGCTGCTCCCCCCGGCCCCGCCCCACGCTCTCAACCACCTAAGCTTTAGGTTAGGTTTTTGAATTAGGATGATTTAACTACAGGTAATGTGCTGGAGTTACGTTAGCTTGGGTTAGGTACAATTAAAAATATTGGGTTAGGTTATCTTAACTTAGCTTGGATTAAGTACATTTAACTTGGATTGGGTTAGGTGGACGAGTCTTATGTATCCTCAACGTTCTAGTGGTCATACATCATTTTTTTGTTGCGGGGGGGGGGGGGGGGGGGGAAGGACCACACCCAAAAACAAAACAAATCAAAATCCGAAATTTTAAGGCCCTATACAATCCCTTTTCAAGGTCTTTCTAACACCAACGGAGCCCACTTGGGCCCTGTTTCACAATCTGCTTCTATGTCCATTATGTTGAGCCTCTCCATCAAGCCTGGAGCAATCAGTCTATCATATTGGGACCTTCTCTAGCCTTCTATTTTCCTTTCACAATTCATTATGGCGCTCGGACCACCAACTAGTCGCACACACATTCATACTCAGCCCATATCTCCTAAATCTATTGACATGGAGGCATAGTTCCTTTAGGTGTTGTCCTCCATGCTTCAAGGTACGTTTCTACAATTTGAGCAGCAACTTGGTCAGCAAAACTCCTAATAGATTGACGATCAATTAAAACAAGTTGGAGCACATGCATTACCAGACAAGGGCAAGCAGCCTGTACCCCAACACAGGAATCATTCAGATAGCCAAGATGCATTCTTCCCACCATGCAAACTTTTATGGTAAATGCTCAACGTACTTTTGGATTTCAGCCTTTAAGCTGTTTCAATTTGAGCAGTTCATTCCCCAATATGGGGATTGACTTGTCCCTAAGGACGCATTCTCTACACCTTCGAGCACTTCTTGTCCGACTTGAGGCCACCATCTAGTTTACAGCACTCTCGACCCTTGCAGACGGAGCCATCTATTCTGGACCATTCCACAACATTCAAGGAAAGGTCAATCCTCCACTCAATCTTTGATGTGGATCCATCATTGAATTCATAATTTTATATGGTTCATGATTGTCATAAGGCAACATTACCATTTCCTTTGTCAATCCTGAGTCGATTTACCCCTTAGGTTACTACAGCTTAGAGCTGAGATTGGGCACCCAAGGTGGATGTTTTGTAATGTCCAATGTTATAGGGTCTTAGAATAAGTCCTTAGCTAGGTCTAGGCATGTTAGATCAGTAATTGGGTCATGCATCTGACCATAATAAGGTTACTCAAGTTAGATGGTCTGGTTAGATAGCTTCAAAAACGAGTAAATTTGGCCAGCAAATTTCCCAATAAATTGCTCCGAGTATAGAGCGCTGCCCAAGCCACCCAAGCTTTGCAAGGGCTGGTCTGGAACCTAGTAATTCTTGAGGAACACAGTCCGCTCAAGGAAGCTTAGGCTCCCATCTATCTACATGTTTTGAAGCGGACGCAGCCTTGGACCTTTGATGGCCCCCTTAACCCTAAGAAGTTAGAGCAATGGGCCGAGAAGCTCACTCTCTATTTTCAGTCCCAACCATTCACTAAAAAAGAGAAGCTCTATCTTGCAACCATCATCAAGCTCACTAAGGGAGCATTGCATTGATGGGACCCAATCCAAAGTGTGATCCAAAAAAACTCCACAACCCCACACCACATGGGATGAGATAGTTTAAGCCATATAGAAGCAATTCATTCCACTTGGGTACAAAGAGAAGATGCTCTACACATGGCAGTTCTTTAAACAAAGCTAGGACAAATAGTCTCGCAGTACAATAACGCCCTCCATCAACTCATGTTGAAGGCTAAGATAGAAGGCAGTGATGCCAAGATCAACATTAAGCATACAGGGGAAATTCTCCGTCATATCCAACAGGAGGTGGAACTCTCTAGCCCTCAGACCTTGAACCAAAGTTTAAATGTTGCAAAGAGAGTTGAGAGGAAGCAGTCCCACAAATCGGGAGGATTCAGCAGATCATCTCCACCCAAACCCCCTGACAAGTCCAAGCCATAGCAACAGCAATACAACATCAAAAAGGAGCTAAGAATTGGCTTTCCCCAAAGGAATATGCCAAGCAAAAGTCTAGCAATGCAACTCCTTTGAAAAGCATGGTCACAAAGAGAAGGAGTGTAGAAAGAAAGGGCTACTGCACATTCAGCACAATCAGAGGTTGAAGTAAAGGAGCAGATTGAGATAAATCCAACCTTGAGCCTCACGGTAAGAACTTTCTCCTAAGGTGTTGGCACTTACAACCCTCAAAGCAATCCTTGTTTATAACCCAAGGTCAAGTGAAGCAGAGTCTAGCTTCATTCATGTTTGATAATGGAAGTCAAAAGAATTTAATCAATGCAAAGCTTGTCAAGAAGCTCCAGCTGCCTACTCAAGCTCATCCACATCCATACACTCTCTTATGGATGAACAACACAGAGTCTTTGAGGTTACTGAACAATGTCTTGTTGAGTTTGCCATTGGTGGTTTCTAGGATCAAGTCCTTGGTGATGTGGTACCCATGGATTGTAGGGATATTCTATTGGGCAAGCCATACCAATCAGCAGCTTACATGGCTAGAGAAAACATCTACAAGTTGGTTAGATGGGAGGAGATTCTCCTTCCAAACCAGCCTCAAACTTTACTCATTCCTGGCAAGCAATGTACTACCCTCATCAAGAGAGCACAGACATTCCGCTCTATCAGACATCTCCTTCAGCCTTGCCTTCAGAGATGAGTTCTCCCTCAACCTCTAATACCTTACTCTGTTGCAATCATGGATCCAACATCTGTTCCAGCCTCTGCTACAGCTGCTCTTACATCTGGTATACACCTTGTTGCTGCTGCAGCTGCTGCTGGTACACACTGCTACTACACATGATACATCTGCTGCTGCTCTTCCATGTGACGCAATGGCTGCTGTTGTTAACCTGCTCCTCCCTCAGCAATCTTTCACCACCACTTCCAGAAGTTCAGATGTTGATGCAGAAGTTCCCCTCCCTTTGGCAACCTCCAAGTGGCCTCCTCCTACCACGTCAGTGGAACATTTATTTGATTTGATCCCAGGCTCTTCTCTTCCCAATAAACCTCTCCGCTAGAGCAGCCCCCTGGAGAATGAAGAAATCAAGAAGCAACTCCAAGAACTATTGGACCTTGGTTATGTAAAGCCCTCCTCTCCATGTGCCTCTCCAGTCATCTTGGTTCCCAAGTCTAATGAATTTTATAGATTCTGTATTGACTATAGAGCTTTGATCAACTACAAGGAGCAAGGTTCTTCACAAGGCATTACTCAAGGTGCCATCAAGCGAAGATCAAGGATGCTGACACATGGAAGGCAGCCTTCAAGACCAGGCAAGGGGTTTATGAATGGGTGGTTCTCCCTTTTGGAGTCAATAATGATCAATGAGAGCCATGAGTAACATCTTCAAAACCTTTCTTGGAAACATTTGTCATTGTCTACATGGATGGCATCCTTATCTACTACAAGACATATCAGGACCACGTGAGTTTTTTCTCTGGAACAGAGATTATGCAACCAAGGTGGATGTTTTGTAATGCCCAATGTTATAGGGTCTTATAATAAGTCCTTAGCTAGGTCTAGGCATGGTTAGACCAGTCATGGGTCTAACCATAATAAGGTTACTCAAGTTATATGGTTTGATTAGCTAGCTGCATAGTCCTCAATCGACCCACTTGTAATGGAGGCCTTGCCGCATGGCGATAATGATGAATCAGGTCACACTAGGTACTCCACGATGTGATGAAGTGGCAGGTAAGAGCACTCCACCACTTGAGCTCATTAGCTTGACATTGGAGACTTCCACCTTTCTAGGAGTCAATCCCTTGATTGTAGGAGGTCTCACAGACCTACCCTCACTGGGCCACCTACTTTCAAATCGCACTATCAGATTGATTGCCCTCAGATGAAATGAATCTTGTATACCAATCTATCTCCTCATTTTGGACGAAGTTGATAGATAGCACAGGAATCTTCTGATAACCACCAAACTCTGACTGCTATAATCTAAGGTTTGGTGAGACAAGTGGTAGCTAACAATGGAAGAGGTTCCTAGTCACCTTAAGGAGCCTATATCAATGACTTCTCACCTCGATATTGGTGATACACTCTTCTTCTCCAAACTAGCTTGATGCAATTGTGGTCTACTAGCTTGTACTCAGAGATCGCCCCCTCCTCTCTTTCTTGAGTAATGCAAGTGTCGTTTCTGGTCCAATCAAGGTCTATTAGAGTCCAAGAGAGATTCTTTGAGTGAGTAGTGTGGTCAGGGTGCATATCACTCTTTCGATTCTCAACCTTCGCTTCGAGACGCATCTGGCAGGTCTGCATCACTGGGAATCCATTATCCCATTTGCCACCTAGGAGCACATATAGCCATACACAGCCCGTGCATCAAATAGTAGGCTCCACATTTTAGCCAGATGTTAGTTATGGACAGTAGCCCACTATTGATGACATGTTGGCCGAGGCTTTGTGCTCATACCATGCCTTACCCCCGAACATTTGTGACAAGATGCTGTTCCATCATAGTTGAACCTTAAGCATGATTATGCCCGCGCATAAGGGGATGACTGTAACAAAAAGTCTACTCTGAAAGATGACAACGATAAGCTCACGGTACATAAGTTTAAGGGTGACACACACAACTCCAATGAACTAGAGGAATGGCTCACGATGCTAGAAGATTACTTATGCTTCTAACCCAAACAAGAACAAAGAGCGCATCATCATTGCAAAGATGCATTAGCAGGACTATGCTTACACATGGTGGGGCTCCCCACCACATGGTGCACAGTTTAAGAGGCTCATGGTCACCACTTTTTATCTCCACTAGTCCACAAAGTATTTGCAGCATTTTTGGAAGGCTTTCCCTCTTTGTATATGACATATCAGAAGTTGTTGCACTTTATTCAAGGCTTGCATCCCACCCTGGCCTTCAATGTGAGGGCCCACGAGCCCCAAACCATTAGGCAAGATGCCAAGCTCGCGTAGATATTCGAGCCCAAGTATGCTAACAAGTACAAGCAGGCTACGGGAAGCACACATGGGACTTCATTGAGCCTGAGAAGAACCAAATGATGCTTAAGTGGCACAACCGAATGGCTATAGCAGCTCCGTTTCGAGGTACCCAACAACATCGGGCAGCAGAATGTCTTATGCAAGGCCTTACAAGCATCCCGATTGCGAAGCCAAGAGGGACGCCTAACGCTGTAGCAGAAAATTCAGATATTAAACAGCATACCAGAGCTATCATGGGACAGAATCTATGCTGTGTGGCGAGAAATGGACTCCCAAGCACAAGGATGTACGCAAAAGGAGGAATACTGGGACAGCCAAGCTTAGTATGATCATGGAGCTCTTTGATGATGAGGAGTTGATGGAAACCTTCGAGATACTTGATTTGACTCACGAGGAGACAGGTGGTGGAGCACACGAGTCAAGATAAACTCTAGATGCTGGAGTAGGGAGTGCTTCTGAGTTTCCCTTTGATCCAAAGATTGGAGAGCACACCATCACACACATAGGGTTCATCCCAACACAATTGTTCCATGTCACACTCCTAGAGTTGCTTTTGTTGAGCATCATGCTGCATGCCATTCCATGCACAGAATGACGCTGATGGAAATGCCACTGTAGATAAGGAGGAGCAATACTGGGATGCTCAGCCCATACTCTAATCCATATCTTTTGATGCATTGATGGGGGCCAGGAGTGCCGAGACACTCAGATTAAAAGGGGACATTCAAGGCTGGACGTTCATATGCTTGCAGGCAATGGGAATGCACACTGTTTCATCAACAACAGAACCCTACAGAACGTGGGGCTTGTGACCATGGGCTCAGAGTCGAGGTTGTTAATGGACAGCAAATGATTAGCAGGCTAGGCTGCGAGCATGCATGGATCCAGCTCTCATGATTATAATTTTGCAGGAGATCTATTTGCATTAGACACTACCAGCTGGTTTGTTGCAACCATTACCCATTCGAAACACACATACCTATGGATTTCATCACGGAGATGCCTTGGACAGATAAACCAGCTATGTACTGGATTCCCTCAGGAGATTGTCAGTGATACAGATGCAAACTTTGCTGGTCCTTCCCCAGCCCTTAGGCCCCTTTCATGAGCACTCGGCTGGACTTATTCAGTCCATAGACAGCGCTAAACGTGGACCTTATGTCAGCCTTTATTGCTGAACAGGGTGCCCCCCATGTGGCTGCCCTAAAATCAATCCAAGAAGGATCTATATATCCTGCCAGGTTGTGCCGACATGGCAGCCCTAATCCATCCTGCTCCAATCCATTTCATGCCATAAGCCATCCTCCTCCATGTACTCCTCATTTGGGACTCACAAGAGGTGACCATTCTGTGTTTCTGAGGCCTCTCTAAGGAGTACACAGCCATCCTCCCGTCCATGAAAGCATGCTGCTGCACAGTCTTGGAGTCCCAATGACATCAGCTTTGGTGCTCACAGTTGATGAAGTACCAAAGATACGACTGCTTCCTCGTTGAAGGAGTGATGCAAATGTACAAATGCTTTGCCGAGGAGTCAAGATCCCACAGTTTTAAACCGAGGAGTCGAGATCCCACAGTTTTAATAGCAACAAGGCTATGTTGTCAGCGAAGGTAATTGCTTCAAAGTTGGAATATAGCCTCAAGTTTGAGGGTAGCAAAGGAAGAATTTATCATCACCTAACATTTGTTCTTCTGCTTGATCCCATTAATTTGAGCGCGCTCACTTAAAATACAGGTTCCAGCTCGTGAGAATGGACACTTACAAAAACATGTATGTGCATTGTGTACACACAAAGATATAGTGTTTGATTTACCTATAAATGCACACATATTTGTATATGCACATCTCTACAGGTGGAAGAGGGGCGAATGCAGACAGAGTGAAATTTTTAGATACATGTGTGCACTGACTCATCAACCAATATCAGAACAATCATATAACATGCATCAAACGCCTACATTCTGGATAAAATATAACGTATCCGTGAATCACCTTCGTATTGTACCACACGAGATGGAACTCCCGGCAAGTCGTCTGATCCTGCCCATTTAGAAGTGACTTTGATTTGATACCAACTGTAGAACACGCTTCCCATAAACCACATAAGAAAAGCCGAGGGAGGAAAGAAATTTTGAATAAGAAACATCTACGGGGATCAGTTTCCAAGTAAATTAAATCTAGAGGATAACTGAAACAGCCAGATCATTGAACAACCTACCCCTGCTGGAAGAGATCAAGATTGTGGAATCTGTGCATATAGACGGCAACCTCAAGGACAGCCTCCGCAGACATTGTACCGAACTCAGCAAGGCGAGCTTTACATGCAAGTTCACTGTCTGGTTCAAAAAGTAGGGGCGCGCAAAATCCCAATTCGTATTACTGATGCCACTGCAGCAGCTGCAAAAACCGAGTGTCAGGAAGCAGGAGAGCGGGCGGCTTGGAAGAGTGAATTTGCCGGTGAACAGCACGACGTCCATAACAACGTAAGTCATGGAGCTTTCATGAAGGTGATTTTTGTAAGTGCGAGCATTCGTTTAAACGCAGACTACTGCAGCATAATAATTTCTCAAATAGTAGTTTAGTTTCTCGTCGAGAAAGGCGGACCGGCAGTCGACGATTTCTCCGATGCCAAGGGAAGGAAGGGCAACGGGACATACCGGAAATAGAGAGTCCATTATAGGTCGCTTCAGCGTGCCAAAAAAATGTTGGAAGTGCAAATCCACAATACTCAGCAGCAAAGGATTGTTGACGAAGCTCTCGCTTCAACACTGCGTTCCGAAATAAGCTCATCCAAAGAGAGAGACGACCAATCCACGGCTAATTCTGATCCAACTCTCTAGTACGCTGTAACGGAGCTGGCTTCCGCATTATCACAAAAAGGCGAAACTACTGCCTGTTCTCATTCATCGGCGCTACAGATCCGCCTACTGGTGCAGCAAAAACCCTGCTATGGAGCAAGCTTCTGCGATGCGCGAATTCCCGGAAGAATACGATGATGAGAAAGAGGATAAAAAGGCAAATCTACTGCGGATTCTGATAAGGAAATGCGGCATGAAACAAGGAGGAGGAGATGCAATGGAGGGAAAGAAACAAGAGAGCTACAAATTTGATGAAGAAACTGTGCAAGGGAAAGGGAAATACCAGGAGAAGATCGGTGGAACGCCATAGCTTGGATGCTGAGCTGCAAAATGGGAGCGAAATCGCTTCTGTGCATCCAATCATCAACGAAAAATGACTTCCATTTGAAAGAGATGAAGACTAACTCTACTTCGTATTCCCTTGCACCACCTCCACCGTCCGATCTTTCGACGATCCGTCGGCTGCCATTCGCCCTCTTTTTAGCCTTCTCTTTTTTCTATTAATTCTTTGCGCCTACCTTCTCGCTGACTTTTAAGAGCCCTCGAAAATTCAAAATCGTGTCCAAACTTCCCAACTTCTTGTGTGTGTGTGTGTGTGTGTGTGTGTGTGTGTGAGTGACATGTGTGTGTGTGTGTGTGTGTTTTAAGATTGGGTTCGCCACACCCGACACGAAAGATGGCCACTGCTTGTGCTCTTCACCCAACCATGTGGCCCAAGTTATATGGCATTTCGTTATCAAGAATGTGATTGGCCAAAACCATTCGCAGAGTTTAGAGCCTTTATCCTGCATTTAAAAGACTGACTGACATGCTCTTTCATGCCCAAATAGTGCCACCCATGTATTTTCTGGAAGATGGCCGTGCACTGTAAATTTTACTCTCTGACTGGTCCAAGTAGGACGGTAAAGGACACCCACCTCTTCATTTGAACCCGACTTGTGTGTGTGTGTGCGCATGCTCGCGCTCGTGCACACACACAATGGCGCTCGCAAGCACACATGCGCCACGTGTGTGTCTGTCTAAGTCTACGTCTTTGTGTAGAGGCGCACTTACACACGCATTTGAACATGTGCTTGCACCCAAGCACATATTCAATCTCATATGCGCACGTATGCATGTGTGTGTAAGGGGAGCTCATGTCCCCCTTGAGGCTGTCTTCTCCATGTGATGTGTGCTTCTCAAAGTCGCCTAAATACAAAACCATGTCCACCCCTCCTCATAGCATCATCCTATATGGCCTCTTTTAAAGAGCCTAAAAAGTTGTCATGCATGTTCGTCTCAATCTTCGATAAACAAACTTTTATGTACAATTTTCGAGTTCCTCTATGTGACTATTCATCCATTGAGACTAATAAAAGACAAGCACTTATATGCACCACCTTTGATAGATGGGTTTAAAGGCACCCTTCATACATCCCTAATCAAAGTAGGTGGATTCAACACACACACCTCCTCCTCCCCTCCATCTCCAAAACCATAGTTTGCATAGCGTGTATTTGGAAGAGAATTATTAGCAAAAAAGCCACACTTGCATGGGAAATAGTAAGATAACAATGGGAAGCCTATTAGTGAGACATTAGAAGACACTTTGATTTCCTCATGGTCAATAAGGTTAGAACAATGCTTCAATTTATGTTTATCCAAATATATTGGTTTCAAAAAAAGGACAACCTTTTGGTAAGTTTTTAAAGCACTTTCTAAAAGTAGTTAACATTAAACTATATTGGAAAGGTTGTCCTTTTTTTAAATCTTTTTTTGTTTTCAGTAACTGCACCAACAACACCATGAGTATAGCTGCTCCTCGAGGGAGGGCAAGTGCCCTCAAGAGAGGGCAAGCGTAACTCTCTTGTGGAAAAGTTGTTGTTATTACATGTGATGTATGCACTTCACTTACATGGCCCTATTTAAAAAGAGGAAAAAGAACCGTGTAAGGATAGCATAGCAATCAATGCATCTCTCCCTTCCTATGGAGCCCTCACCACTTTCTCATTCCATTGAGATCCTATGTCTAAATCCACATGTCTCCTCTCCCTACCTCCCAACATGTGAACAATCGCGTGTTTTCTATAAAGAATCCTTTCCTTTTTTTGCAAACAACGTTGTAGAATCCTTTCAAAAATGTCCCCTTCATCAAGAATGATTTTCGAATAAATATGCATCAAATTATTATATAGCTTAGCACAATTGTGAAGAGTGCCTTGTCTCCCAAGCAACGCCACACTCTCCTCTTTAGGATATACGTGTGCAAAATAATGATGATCATGTGCTCTCAATCCAAACTCCTTAATGATAAACAACCACATATAAGCCATTACAATCCTTGAGACACGTAATCAAGAAAGCATAATAAAGTTATCCTTTCCTAGGTCTTTCAATACCTTTCAATAGAAAAATAGTTTCAAAAGTTAAAGTAGATGTGAATGAGTTGAGAAATCTATTTAGAATACTATTTTTGTACAAAATCACAGGATAATGGCTATCATTGAGTTAAAGCTTCATCCTTCCAGCATCATGTCATTAGTTCTTGCTATTATGTGCAATAATATTGCACACCTCCATCTTGATATTCATAAAAGTTTAAACTTAAGGAGGGAGACATTTCTTCACCTTATGGCGGAAAATTTTGTGATCATACGCATGTAGTGGCCTTTTGATGCTTAGATAGACAACCAACATTGGTTCTATGTTTTCCTTCTCTATGATCATGATTATAACAAGACACGTCATTATTTCTATGATGCCTTCAACTTGTATATGTTTAACTTTAGCTACTTTCAAGAGGTATCCAAGTTTAAAATAATGAGAGATGTCACTTTTTCTATGCTTGCCATCAAAATACAAAATATTTTCGTCTAGGTACATTTCAAGAGACATCACTAGCTCTATGCTTACATTCAAATCATAAGTGGGTTTCTTTAGGTAAGCTTCAAGAGCCATCTATGTCCAAAATAATGAGAGAGATTACTAGTTCTATGCTTGATTACAACTCTCACATGGTTTTTTTCTAGCTACACCTCAAGAGACATCCATATCGATAAACAAGCATCCATATCCAACTATTTTTTATCATATGTATGCATGCATGAGTTTCATATGGACCATGAATAGTGTGAAACAATAAAAACCTAAGTTGAAAAGTGTCATTTCTATATGCATATAAGATGTTAATATTGGACGATGGGAAGACTTTAGGTCAACTGTTTCATCAATATGAGAACTCCAATACCAATGCTATTTTTTGCATAAAAGAATCTTCAGCGTTGTAGCGCAATTGATGTAGACAACCATGTAACTACAAGAGTATTTTGGGACACATCACAACCATCAATGTTGGCTAACATTGAATCATTGGTAATCCACATGATTATGTCAATTCACAACTTGGTTGTATCCACAACACAAGCTCATGTTGGAGGATTTGGAGAAGAGAGAACATGTCGCACAAGAGACGACTAACTATACAATATGTTGTATTACAAAGAAACTAAAGTATACATGTTTACCCCTTAGGGTTAGGGTTTGACTCTATGGTATAGTTCACACCATTACCGACATTTAGCATGCTCATCTCTTGTGATAATTATTACATCATCACCAATACGTCTAAGGCTTGTGCTGAAAAGGTGCACTTTGATTTCCATGGTGTAACTAAAGAGCTTGTATTTTGCTTGGCTCCCACTTTGAAATTCCTACACATTCTCTCACCTCCCTAATATATGTGGTCGTTCCCATATTTGTACATTTTTTGTTAGATTGTTTAGCATACAAAATGCAAGCTTAGATTAATATTTTGATTACTTGCAATGTTTTCAATGCAATACATGACGTGTGCAATCAATATAGAACATAAATTAGAATTCTACAATATGCAAAGCAGTTGATTGTTGAAATTCTTCTTCCCATCCCAATTAAATCATCACTCCATGTTTGATGCAAAGAAAAATTATGCTAACTCATTGAAGCAAGTCCTACCAAGGTAATTATCATCAACCTCACTACTCTCTATAGCCAAAACCAAAGAGAGGCAATACAATTTTATTCTCTCTTTCAATCTTCTTTAAAGATGTAACATTAAAATTTATTTTCTCATTTATTTAGGCATATAAAGGAGATTAAAAGAGATGCATGAGTCTTGTATCTGTAGATATATTGGTAAAGAGATCTAAAAATCAATGTATAAAAGATAGGGCAAGACTCTAATCAACCACTAAACAAATATAAAGATTTAGTTGTTGCCAATGGGGTGTAAGAGTTAAAATAGGTAGCACCCCTATGGGCTCCATCTACCCATTGAGAGATGAAATTACACATCCCAAAAGGTGGTTCGAGTGCAAAGAGCAACATCATTGGCTTTTGGTCACAAAAATGCAAGATTGCAAGAAGAGGGATTGGCACCACACTAAAATGGAGTAGATAAACAAAGAATATGTGGCACCAAACTATAATGGAATAGGCAGAGTCCAAGATTGCAAAATAGAATAATCAGCTTGTGTTAACTTATGGCAATTGTTTATAGTCATTAACAAAAGATCATAATTATTATAAAAGACAATGCTTACATTCCTCTCTTAAACCTAGGGAATCTCAAAAGCAATACAAGGATAAATAGTTACAAATTCAATTCTACCCCATGTCTCTTAAGGAGTTTTACAACCAAGACTCATGTGGCATTTTAAGCATGCAAATCTAAGGATTGTTAAGGACACTATTGAAAAGGAACATAGTAGCTTTTGTGCATGCTTTAGAAATGGTGGAGGATACTCTAAAGATAAACTAGATCCAAGAAGGTAGCTATATTGAAAAGAAGATTCCATTATGTTCTCTGGTTGTAGGATTTGTATATTTGTTCTATTTGTTTTTTAAAAGCTAGAGAGTGAGGTTGAAATTAAATATTGAAAATGAGAGTGAACGTTGTTATGTTTGTTAATTGGAAAAAAAATTGTATTTTGCCAAAAGCACTTTTACATTAATTAATAACTATATGTTGTGTGAGGGGATAGCATGCCCTTCCTTGGGCACATAACAATTCACATTCATCATATTACACTATGAGAGAGTTGATTCAAAATTAAACATAAAAAATGAGAGTGTTTTCAACACTCCATGCATGGCACTAGCAAGAATGCTCCCCGCAATCAGTAAAGCATCACATAGTCTGCCCCTGGAACAAATCTATCAGGCAGTTTAGACACTCTAGTTGATCTTCTCAAGGGCATTTTAGCTTGCTATCTCACCGGCATATTAGCCTCATTTGGCTCATTATTTCTACCAATAGATGATCCATCATCTAGCCTTAATTGTCTAGCTGTGGGAGTACCCGGGGGCACTATTTCCTACACATTTGGTGCATGGACAGCTTGTTGTCTATCAACATACGCAGGTGGATTCACATCTTAGAAAGTGATTCTCCTCGTTTCCACATCCCTCATCTGGGAAAGTGATTCTCCTCGTTTCCACATCCCTCATGGTTGTCTTATGCATCTTCTTCTCATTGAAGACCACATCATGGCTTCGTATGATACTATTTGCTTCTAGATCCCAGCGATGACGATAGCCCATCTCTCCACTTTCACCATAACCTGGAAAGATGCATTTTTTAGACTTAGGACCTAGCTTTTTTCGAAGCTATTTTGGCACATGTGCATATGCCTCACACCCAAATATATGCAAATGAGAGTAAGAGGGCTTCTTGCCACTCCATGCCTCTTCATGAATACCACCATCCAAGCTCTTACTAGGTGATCTATTGATCACATGCACTGCAATCTTCATTGCCTCAGCCCAAAAACCACTAGAAAGACTTGCATTGGAAAGCAAATATTGCAACCTTTCCTAAATGGTGCAGTTCATCTTTTCTGCAACTGGATTTTTCTCTAGAGTACGAGGGGATGTGAGCTCCCTCTTGATCCCATGTGTATCACAGAAATGCTAAAAGTCATGAGAGCATCATTGTCGGTCCATAGGCATTTAAGCGTTCTACTTGACTGATTTTCGACCAAAGCTAGCCATTTTTGAAATACCTAGAACACATCACTCTTCTGAGCCATAGCATACACCCACACATTCCTAGTTGCATCATCAATGAATGTCACATAGTATTCAGCCCCACCTAATGACCGTGTAGGCATGGGATCACATATGTTTGAATGCACCAAATTAAGCTTTTCAAGATCTTTCTTTCCCCTTCTTTTATGGGCTGATTTAGTCTACTTCCCATAGAGACAATGCTCACAAAATTCAAAATTAGATAAACTCAAACGCAGTACATAACCCAAAAAACATAAGAGTTTCATTCCATTTTGGCCCATGTGCCCCAACCGGCAATGCCACAAAGAAGTACTTGGCTACTCGGTTATTATAGCAACATGATCAAACACCCCAGATACATGTAAGGAATACAATGTCCCACACTTTGCACCCCTTGCCAAAACCATAGAGCCCTTCTAAATTTTCCAACTTTGAAAGCCAAAGGTGGTCTGAAAACTAGCATCATTTAGCTGACCCGCTGAAAGGAGACTCTTGGTCAGCTTAGGCACATGTCTCACATTTTTCAAAACAAATGTAGACCCATTTGCAAAAGAAAACTTTATGTCACTTGCTCCCACTATGTCACATGCATAGTTATTTTCATGATGCACACAACCAGTCTTTCCACAGTCATAAGTGGAGAACCATTCCCTATGGGGTGTAACATGGAATGAAGCACCAGAATCCAAAACCCAATCTTGGGAATATGCATCATTTGGAGTGGTAAGCAACTCTACAAGTAGACTAGACATGAAGAGAATGTCATTGTCACTATCATCAATGACTGCATTGATCTCCTCAATCTTTATTTTTCCTTTTTCCTCCCTTGGACTCTCTTCCTTCTTATTTGCACCCCAATTTGCATTCTTTTTCTTATCCTTTTGCTCTCTTTTCAGCTTCTAGCAATCTTTTTTCATGTGGCCCTTCTTGCCACAATGGTAACACTCATGCCCTAGATTTGCTATGAGACTTTTCTCTTTCTTGGGACTTCCCCCTGAACTGTGATCTGCCCCTTTACACATTTAAGCCTGCATCCTGCTTGTTGCCATTCATAGACTTCTGTCTAGTCTCCTCGGCCAACAAGCTACTCACAACATCATCAAACTTCAGTACTCCACTAGGTTCAGAGTTACTATAGCTGTATGGAAGGTATCCCATAAGGATGGCAATGAACACAAGAGGAATACTGCATTAGTCTCCGCATCAAAATTCAGCTTCTAAGCCTGAAGCTAGCTGAAAATAATATTGAATTCATTCAAGTGAGAAGCAATGGAGACCCCTTCTGCAAGAGAGAAATCACACTAAATACCAGGTTTACCTAAATATGTATGCCAGAATGGAAGATAATATCACCAAACCTCAAAGGCTCAAAGCATAAACAAAAAAATGCAATTGACTCATGTGCATATACTATGCATCCATATGAGCAAATTTGGCCCAAAAGAAAATGTCAACCTACAATGACAAAACAATGGCAAACCCAATGCCAATAAGAGCCAAATGCCTCAAGCATAAACACCTTCCATGGGCACAAGCATCAATAGTGTCTCATCCAAGAGAGCATAGCACTATCAGTGCATCAATTGCAATGTGTCAAACCTATCCCTCAGCATAAAATAGCATTTGTGTGCTAAACGTCCATCCATAAAGAATCCCGTAAGGCAATCTGGGCCTATTAGCACATGTAACAAGGATCACAATGCATCCAAATGGCTTGTAAAGCATCCACTGCAACCCAATGCAAACCACGAATGAGCGTACACACCTCAAACTGCAACCAAAGTGATCTGCATAAGGTATGTCCCTAAAATCACTACCCCACAGCAATGACCACTACTAAAAATAAAACCATGAGATGCCTCAAGACCACTACAATCTTTGCATACATGGCATTAATGACATGACGCGCTTTTCGCGACTCAAATAATACTTTAAAAATCACTCTGGATGTGAAGTAAACCCAAGTCAAAACTTACAATTGACCTATAAATGAAACTATAGAAGCCTAAGGTTCAATTTAAAAATGTGGCATGTTTGAACCTTTGAATGGATTTTTGATTGAGAAATATAAGATTCGATGTCTCAGAGAGATGGAACTTCTCCATATCTCCACGGAATCGCGCAAGAGCTGATAGATAAGGTTTTCAGGCCTCTGGAATGTAATGGAACAGACGATTTTGGAATTGTGGTCCCAACCAACACACAGATTGAAAAGTGTATTAGCAAACCAACCTGTTTGTAAACACCACCGAAGTGCGAATTATGAGCAACACAAAAGTCTTAGGACCTCTTGAGTGTCGTTGACCTTTTCCTACCTAGCATATGTTTAAGAATTAAGGAGATATGCATTCCCAACCATGCAAATGATATCCAATGGGTATGATATTTTCACAGGTCTATTAATTCTCTTGTAGAGTATAATACCCATAAGAGACACACACATAGGCTAGAAGCAAAACAAAGCAACACTCATGCATGATGTGTGGAAACAAACAAAGAAATATACCTATCCAACCATGCAAAATCATATCCAATGGGTATGACACATTGAATAATCCTTAATGTGAGTAAGACTAAGGCTTGTGTAAGTTATTATTCCCATCAAAGCATACACATAGGCTAGAAACACATCGATGCATATTTCTTAACACTCATGCATGATGCATTGTAAGAAACAAGAAAATATGCATGCCCATCCATGAAAATGATATCTGATGGGTATGATACATTGCAAAAGTCTTAATGTGAGTAAGATTAAGGCTTTGGCAAAGTATCTTACCCACCATCAAAGATGCACACATAGGCTAGAAGCACCATGATGCATGTTTTTTAACACTCATACGTGTTGGGTGGTAAGAAACAAGATAATATGCATGGCAAACTATGAAAATAATATACAATGGGTAAGATACTTTGCACAAGACTTTACGTGATGGGTGGTAAGAAACAAGAAAATATGCATGGCCAACTATGAAAATAATATACAATGGGTATGATACTTTGCACAAGACTTTATGTGAGTAAGATTAAGTCTTGTGCAAAGTATCATACCCATTGAATGCACACACATATACTAGAAGCACACCAATGCATATTTTACTCATAGATGATGTGTGGTAAGAAAAAATATGCATGCCTGACCATGTAAATTATATGCGATGGATTTGATACTTTGAACATGTCTTATTGTGAGTAATATTAAGGGTTTTCAAAATATCATATCATTTGGAGACATACACATAGGCCTAAAGCACACCACTGTAGATTTCATATTTGCAGGAGGCTGCAGCTGGATATTGCAAAAGATGGTTGCACTACTCAAATCAAGAAAAGATTAAAAACATAAGGTAGTAAAAAATAAGGAAGGAAAGCCTACTTGGACCACAATGATAACAAAGGGGATCACAACAACAAAGACAATGATGAGAAGGTGGGAGCAACATGTTCAATAACTAGGCACTTGTATATGGGATGTATATATGTAGTAGTGATGAGTAGGAAGTAGGAATTGATGAATTACTCAAACAATGTAAAGACACAAACGAAATGTCAAAAACAGTGTAATACAAACTTTTATACAAAAGGGTAGATTAGGGCTTGGCCAACCTTAATTTGGCCTAAAACAAATTTCAATATAAAAAAAAGTATCGATCTTTTCATCAAAATAGCTTCTATAGAATTTACCAAAGTAGATATTTCCATCAATATAAGCATTAATATAGCTTCCAGAACTTTACCAAGGTTGATATTAGCATTGCTATTTCAGTCACAAATTGGAAAGGAGAGAAAAGTTGATGCCAATATTGGTGAGCTGCCTCATGTGAAAGCAAACCATACATAAGCTTATGTGAAAGAAATCCCTCATTGATAAAATATTCAAGGGTAAAAAGAGCAAAAATGTATTCAAATTTAGCCATACATTCTTAATTCTAATGTAAGCTTACTTTGAAATTTGTGTTTTACCATAATCTTACTCTAATTAATCATTTATGGCCAAGCCATGGCCACAACATGCCTATATTCTACTTCTTATAGAATATATTCATGTAGCCTTGTGGTAAGAACATGAGAATGATTAATGCAGGTCTTGAGTTCAAGTCCCCGCCTTCCATGAGAATTTGGAGCTCTCTTTGACCTTACATTAATTGTAGTAGTCCACCTTTTCACTTAAGAAATCAGTTGCATTTCTCAATTAAAAAATAAAGGCCATTTAACCTTAGCTCAAGCTATATGCATGGAATAATTTGTTGATATTAAGGGCCTTTAGAATGGGTAGATAAGAAGAGGAGAATAACAAATGCTCCTATGAGCATCTGAAGGGTACTGAAGCAAACATTTTGATTTGTAGAAAAAGGGCTAAAATTTTCAGTAGCAATGGAGAACTTCAATTGTTAAAAAGAAGAACATCTATATTGTAGCATGCAAATTTTCTAAAAAGAATCAAAATTTTTATCGAGTGATTGGAAAATGAAAATAAGAAAATAAGAATGGTCATGTAAGAGATGTAATGAAATAGCATGCCAGCTGCAATGATCAAACTTAGGCATAGAGAAACTGTAGTAGCAAATATACTAAAGAGAGTTGAAATTTGAGATAAATTTTGAAAAATTGATAAGATTGTGTTGTGGATAGAGCCAAGTTGCGAATTGATAAAATCATGTGGATTACCAAATGATCCAACGTTAGCCACCGTTGATGGTCTTGATGTGCCCCCAAAATACTATTGTAGTTATGTGACTATCTACATCAACCCTAAAGCCTATTTCTTACAAAAAAATAACACTGATATCGGAGTTCTCATATTGATGATACAATTGTATTAAAGTCTTACCACTATCCAATATTAACATCTTATATGCATATAAAATGACACATTTCAACTTAGATTTTTAAAAGTTTTCCACTATTCAAGAAGAAGATGGACCCTCATGCATGCATAGATGCTCCAAATATTTTGGATATGGATGTATCTTTTTGGATTTGGATATCTCTTGAAGTGTAGCTAGAAGAAAACCATGTGCAAGTGGAAGTCAAGTATAGAAGTAGTAATGTCTCTCGTTATTTCTACCTAAAGAAACCCACTTAATATTTGAAGGCAAGCATAGAGCTAGTGATGTCTATTGGAATGTAGCCAGAAGAAAATCTCATGCAATTTGATAGCAACGATAGAACAAGTGACATCCCTCATTATTTTGAACATGGATGCCTCTTGAAAGTAGCTAGACTTAGACCATATACAATTTGAACGTAGTGTGAAGTCATAATGTAGAACATAGATAAGATCACATGCACTTGAAGGAAAGCACATAAATAAATTTGTTTCTCTATTTAAGCATCAAACAGCCACTACATGCATAGGATCCCAAATTTTTCCATCAATAGAGTGGAAGAAAAGTCTTCCTTCTTAAGTTTAATCTTTTATGAAGATCAAGATTTGGGTGTGCAATAGTATTGCAAAGAATAGCATGCACTAATCAACTCAATGATAGCCATTGTCTTATGGTTTGTGCAAATATAGCATTTTGAATGGATTTGTCAACTCACTCTCATCTACAATAGAACTTTTGAAACCATTTGTCTAATAAAGTTTTAAGCTATTAAAAGACCTAGGAAAGGGTGAATTTATGATGCCTTCTTGATTAGCGTGTCCCAAGTACTATAAGGCCTTATACATGGTTGTTGATCATTTAGGAATTTTGGGTTGAGAGCACATGATCATTATTATTTTGCACATGTATATCATAAAGAGGAGAGTGTGGCATTGCTTGGGAGACAAGGCATCCTTCACAATTGTGCTAAGCTATATTTTTTATGCATATTTCTTGGAAAATCATTCTTGAAAGGATTCTCCCAAGTGGTTTGCAAAAAAGGAAATGATTCTCTATTAAAAACATGCCATTGTTCACATATTGGGAGGTAGTGATACTAGACATAGGATCTCAATGGAATGAAAAAGAAAATGAGAGCTCCATAGGAAGGGAGGGATGCATTGATTGCTGTGCTATCCTGACATGGTTCTTTTCCCTCCCTCCCTCCCTCCCTCTCTCCCCCCCCCCCCCCCCCCGCCCCCCCCCCTCTCTCTCTCTCTCTCTCTCTCTCTCTCTCTCTCTCTCCAAGATATGAAGAGGGGAGAGGAGAAGAGTGGAGATGAGGAGAGAGGGCATAGCTAGAGAGCACACCACAAATGACTAATTGCACACTAGATTTAGTTGAAAATGTAGAATATATACAAACCCATTTAGGGTTAGGGTTAGGGCATCTAACCCTTTCCTTTATAGCACTCTATTGGGTTAGTGCTATGCACATATGATGCCATGATGGTGCTATGCACACATGATCACATGATGTTGAGCATGAACTCTCAACACTTTACCTCAAGATCAACATCATGAAGTAGGCCTTCCCTCAAGATGATGATTCTGGGGAATTGAAGAAGGACTGAACATTACATTCCATCACACCCCTTTAATGGGAATGTCCTTCCTCTACATCAAACCAAGAGCTAGTAGTGTTTCTCAAAAAGCTCTTTACCGAGTGGTTTTGTAAAGATGTTTGCAACATTCTCTTTGCTATCACAATGCTGCAGTGTGATGTCAACTAGTAACACTCTTTCTCTGATGAAGTACTCTCTGACATCAACGTGCTTTGTCCTAGAGTGATATACTAGATTCTTATCTAATTCTTGAGCCGATTGATTATCACAGTATATTGTTGTTGGCTTTGACTCATCATCAAAGTAATCTATTTTTGACAATAGTCTTCTGAGCCATATAGCTTCACGTGCACTTGTAGTGAGTGCTCTATATTTTGCTTCAGTTGAAGACTAGCTTTGACTCATCAAAGTAATCTGTTTCTGACAATAGTCTTTTGAGCCATATAGCTTCACATGCACTTGTAGTGAGTGCTCTATATTCAACGGGTGGAAGTGCAACCTGAAAAGAAGAGATTCAGAAAGGTTATCTTGGCTCTTTCGAAATGAATTTGGCCCATCTAAAAAGTCTACATAATGGGCTATCTGCCGCAGCATGCAATGCCAATTTCCATGAGCGAACTGATTTAGAGTCTGGGTTGCTTGAAAGACGAGCTAGTGCTCAACGTCATTGAGAAATATTAGAAAGGCTACCTAGTGTTGCTTGAAAGGCATATTGGAGTGACGGTGGCATTTTCTCATTAATACCTGCCTTCTCTCTTTGTATGGGCCTAGTCCAAATGGTTCTGCACAGCCCCAATCACCTTCAATGCCTTCATTTATCAAAGTTACGTGGACTTGCTTCACCCATTTGAATAATAGTTTCCAACTGGGCCGTCAAAGGTGCAGATCTTTCTTTTCCATTAAGACTTGCATGCAAGCTAGACGCTGGTGGACTCTTGCTCATCATTGGCCTCTAACAACCTCAACTGTACTCTCCCAGATGCTCCAACTCATTCCTCGAAGTCCTCACTTCACCGTCAATCCAATATGCCTTTCAAGCAACACTAGATAGCCTTTTGGGAGAGCTTGTTCTTGTTATATCGAAAAATCGTGTCAGGTATGGGAGCCATAGTAGAAGTGGGGGGGAGGGGCACAGATGCCCATAGGAGTTGCGGAAAGAACCTCAAGCAATAATCTCCGGCTTCAGGGGAGGTGGGGACAACAAAAGGCTTGGGCATTTTCAGTCATAGACGAGGTTTTTGACCAGTTGCCAAAAGTTTAGTCATACCTGTGTTGCATTGTTTCATACACTTCTATTGAACTAGGTAGATGTGGGGTCGTGCACCTTGAGGATAAGGTGATCTCGAAAGTAATGAGATCAAAACCTTAGTGAAGCAATAAGGTGGAGAAGTCTAGCTTGTTCAAATAGGGGGATAGATAGATTCCCATTCTGGTTTGGTACAAAATTAGTCCCCGTCAGGATTCGGTCGGGCTTCTGCCAATAGTGTTCCATAGGGTTGCCTCTTGGCAGTTAACAGTCATCCCCTGGCAGTTAACGTAAGTTAAAGTCTTTGACAACTAGTGCACCATTGCTTTGCGTCATCAACCGCAAACCCTGTTTATCCCTCCTTATCTCAACGATGATGCGCTTTTGGGTAAGCAAGTAATGTAGCAACTGGGACGGTTTGGTGATGAAACCAAACCGTTTGTCAATGAAGGTTTATTGCATCATTCAAGTGAATACAAATCGGGATTGTAAAAACATAAGCTTGTGAAATAGCTACACTTGATTCTAAACTAGTTGATGCAAATACGATCGAAAGGGGGGCGAGGTGTGCTAATAACATAATACCCCTCATGGATAGCATGGTTTGAGCAAAGCCACTTGAAATCTTGACTGAATTGTAACCCGCCATCATATTAGTAGATAAACATATTCCTGAGCTTGATGCGTGAAAACGATAAGGGATTCACTCCGGAAGTACTAAGAAAGGTGCTAACGGCAAAGGTACCCCCGGCAGTAATGAGAAACTAAAGAAATGAAGCCCATGTGTTTAAAACCACACTACGAGAGACCGTTAACACGAGAGGAGACTAAAGAAGAACATCAGTATGCTCGTAAGATTCAAGCACATTGAGTGCATGTAGAGAATTGCCATTGTGCCTCTTCAGCACTTGCCTGACATCAATTAAGTTACCTCACAGTGAGTAGATTCCAAGGGCTCCCAATGAAAGCACATTAAAAAAATCGATGTCCAAGGAGGAAGTATTATCCATTTGGCCAACACAAGCAGAGAGGGAGAAATTTGAAGGTGAGAGAAGCTAGAGAAGATAGAGGTGCTTGGCATTGGATTCTCAGCTTGTTAAGCAACACCACAAATGGAAGATAGGTGATTATTGTAGGCACCCAGAGATTTAAGTTGAAGTGTAGCATTTACATTGAAGGAGCCTTATCAGGGGGATGTCCCATTATACTTTGCAAAGATGTTATATTAGCACTTTGTGAAAGGACTTCCTATTGACTTCTGAACAAACATGTGAGGCCTCAAACATATGTCATCATTACAGAATAGATGCTCTTAGATCCAGTGGTGGGAGCTCAAGATACTATGAAAGATCATCTCTAGAGGCCTCATGATGAAAATGAAGCTCATTGGGAGGAGAAGCCAATCTTGAAAAGATAAATGATAGATGAAATGGCTTGCAACACAATGATGGCTCTCATATCACAATTAGTAGTCAATTACATCCATGGTCCTCATCCCCCTATACCTTATCTTGAGGGATGGGCTCAAAATAATTGGGTCAAGAAGGGAATAAACAGTAAGGTAAGACTAATGAGAAATTGTCTTTCTCTTTGAGAAGTTTGAGATGGAAAAACCTGCTATTAGAAATAGTATTTGGAAAATCCAAAACAAGCCCTTGTCAGCTCAAATGTGGGTATAGATTTAAGTCCAGATATGTCCCCACTCACAAAATCTCCCATTTGTGTTAAATTCCCCAACCTACCCTTAGTTTTATCCTCATAGTTAGAGTTCGTATGTGCCCCTCTTGATCAATACCTTGGAATGAATAACAGAAATTCATTAGCGCTAAAGGCAACCCCCAAGCGTGTGTTATGATGGTTTTAGCTATGGAACCTCTTGAGGCTTTAATACTAGAGTTTAAGCAAGGGGAGAGGGTGGTATGATTTTTTTAAAACAAAACATCCCAAATTCATGTTTTAAGCAAGGGGAGAGGGTGGTATGATTTTTTTAAAACAAAACATCCCAAATTCATGTTTCCTTTGTGGGGTTAGTGGGCATTTTATCCAAGACTACCCCCAAAAGGAAAGGCATAAAAATAATAGAAACCTTCAAGGGGAGACTCATGAAGATGGCAATAAGGTCAATCCCGAGAGACCGAGGAAATCCCATAGGATCTAGTTGTCTTTAAAGGAGACAAATTTGTTATGGATCAGGTAGTTAAAAAGAGTATTCTAATGGGAGTCTAGGATGGGTCTAGGCCTTAATAGTAGTGAGGCAGCTAAAGAAAATACCCTACAGAAATCCTCCAATCCTTTTGATGTCTTGTAGGACCAAGATGATGTGGGTATGAGAGTCTGAGACATATTCTAATGATGTGGTTTTTGCCACCCAGAATTTTAAAGAAGAATTGGAGAAGGCAAATAAAGGGATGTTGATTGAAGAAGAAGGACCTCTATTCAAAGAAGGTAAGGGAAGAAGAAGCAAGGATAAAGACAACCCTTGCAAAAACTTTTAGAAAACAATGAGAGGAAAAAGGACCTCTATTCAAAGAAGGTAAGGGAAGAAGAACTAGAGATAAAGAGATAAGACATGCAAGAACTTCCAGAGAACAATGAGAGGAAGAAGCCTACTAAGGGTGTTAGCCTTGCCCCAAAGGACTCCCTCCCTTTAAGAAAAAGACAAAAAAGCATTAATTTATGGATTCTATAGAATTAGACTTTTCCTTAGTCTTAATAGGCAGGGGGTCTCTAATGAGTTCAGACCAACTTCTTAGGATTACAAGAGGTAAAAGTAGGGGCAACACATAGGCTCTGGTAGTTACAAAGTCTAGACAGGGACAGAGTGTGGTTTGTGATAGACCATGATGTACGTAAGGGTGAGGCTACCCTGGGGATCAATAAAAAGTTTGTAGAATGTGTAGGAGTGCTAGCTTGGATGTTGGTAAGCATGGGATAGGGGTGGACTTTATACATCCCAAACTCATTTGCTCTATTTTATACATCCCCATACTCAAAGAGCAGACCCTTCTTTGGGATGGCTGTAATCTTCCTTGCAACACTATTCTAATGGGTGACTTCAATATGGTAGAATTTCAAGAAGGTGGAATAATAAGTGGGAGTGAGCTTAATGCCTAGTTGAGGCTCAAGGATCACATGGGCCTAGTTGATGAATCTGGGGACTCTAGATTTACTTGGTCTGATAACCAATTAGGAGATAATCACATGGAGACCAAATTTGATAGGTTTTATGGGTTATAGCGGTGTAGGATGAAATTCTGAAAGAGGAATGTAGGACCTTCAGATCCCTCCCCTTCACAGGTCATTTGGAGTAATTCTAGGCAGGGGTCTTTGACAAATAAGAAGGCATTGGTTTAAAGACAACCCTTTCTTCTTTGATTTCCTTATGTTCAATAGTAGGTCAAGAGAATTTGGGAATGTCCTTTGCATGTACAGCCTCTTACAGTGATAAATGGGTGAGAGCTGTGAATAGAACCCAATTCCCCCTTTGCATGTATACATGCCTTTGCATGTATAGCCTCTTACAGTGACAAATGGGTGAGAGCTGTCAATAGAACCCAATTCCCCCTTAAAGGGGTTAAAAAAGAGCTTCAAAATCCATTGGAAAAAAACTACAAGAATTGGAGGGGGGTAACTTAGAGGGAGGCCAAAGGCATTTGAGATAGGTTAAGATCAAAATGAGGGAGGAAAAGTTATGCAAGTGCAAACAATAGCTAATTTATTAGCGAAGCATTGAAGGGAGCCTAAACACTACAACCAGATGTTTCACTTGGCTCAAGAAGCTAGCAAGGAGCACAACCTGACACATGGTACTATGGTAGAGCTTTCAAATAGCCATCCCCATAGATGGACATAAACCAGGTGCATAGATCACTTTACCATGGAGCACCCTTATCTAGCAACTTCATGTCCCATGAGCTCACCTGGCTCACTATTTTCCACCGCTTCAGGCTCACATGGCCACATAAAATACACTAGTTGCTTCCATTAAGTGCTTCTTGGCATGATGATTTCCTTTTTCACATCTCTCTACAGGTGGGAAAGGAGGAGTTGTGGTTTTTGTCTGCATTAGGTCCACCAGAACTGACAGATCTGTGAATGGTTGCTTCAAACTTGAGTTGCAACACACTAGCAAAAAAACGTTGAAGTAGAGACAAAGAGACAGGAATCCAATAAAATGATCCCAAATTCAGGAATGAAAGGGTTTTCGAACTCCCAAAGTGCAATGGACACCAAAAGCATGCAATGGTTGCCTCTACAAGTCATTCCGGACTCTCAGTTGTCGTCATCATCGAAAGGAGCATGGGAATCGTCAAAAAATGTATTTTTGTCCAAAACCACTCAAAAGAACCAAAATGACTTTTCCAAAAGTCCCTTCTAGGTCTCTCCACACCAGGATGCAGGTACAATCACCCACCACAAAGCTTTCCACAGAGCTTCTCCTTCCTCCCACAAAGCTGCAGTAGCAAACTTCGAGCTCCAGGCATGCACACGGGCTCAGCTAGACTGCCCACAAGCATCAAATAGACCACCTAGGCTCTAATACCAGTTGAGAGTGCTCTCAACAAAAGCAAAATGGAAGAGGGTGAGAGAGAAAGAGAGAGAGAGAGAGAGAGCCAAAAGAGAGCCACACAAGTTATGGTGGGTGTAGAACACCCTAGTCTTCTATGTCATCCATATATATATGTGTTTGAGTGTTGTACATAATTGGGGTTAAGGCACATTGGCCTTTAACCCCAACAATAGACTCAAATAGACACACTTGGCACATGTATGCTAGAGTGCTTGTGTCTACATGCACGCACACACATTTAGGTTGGGTTCAAATGAAGAGGTGAATGTCCTTTGTAAGTGCTTACCTTCTAGTTGGACTAATCAGAGAAAAACTTTTCAGTGCATGGCCACGTTTGTAGAAAATACCTAGGTGACATAGTGAGGTCAGTCTATTAGCCTTTTAAACACATAAAAAATATATGAGCTCGCCTTACGCACACATGCATACATGTGCACATATGTGCTTGGGTGCAAATCTATGCATGTAGTTGCTCTATACAAAGATGTAGACTCAGATAGACACACTCGACACATGTGCTAGATTGCTCATATGTGCACGCATGCATTCACACTTAGGTTGGGTTCAAATGAAGAGTGGAACGTCCTTTGTAAGTGCTTACCTTTCTAGTTGGACCAATAAAAGAGTAAAACTTTTCAACGCACATCCATGTTTCCAAAAAATACCTAGGCGACATAGTGAGTTTGGACATGAGCATGTATGTTAGCCTTTTGCACTTTTAAGAGTCCTAAAAAATTCAAAATCGTGTCCAAAGTTTGTGTGTGTGTGTGTGTGTGTATGTGTGTAAGGCTGAGTTCAGATAGTCTGCTTACCACACGTGATGGGAAAGACAATCGCAGCTTAAGCTGTTGACACACCCCCGTGGCTAGGTTATATGTCATGTCTTTGATCAAGAATGTGACTGGCCGAAAGCCTTGGTGGAGTTTCAAGAACCGAACATATATTTTTTTCATGTTCAAAAGGCTAACAGACATGCTCTTGTCCAACCTCACTATGTCACCTAGGTTTTTTTGGAAACATGGCCGTGCAGTGAAAACTTTTTCTTTGTGATTTGTCCATATAACCTGGCGGCAGGGGGTGTGTGAACAGCACAAGCGACGGTCGTCTTTCCCGTCAGGTGTGGCAAGCAGACTGTCTGAACCCATCCTTACACACACACACACACACACACACACACACACACACACACACAAGAGTGCACACAATCTTTGGACACAATTTTGAATTTTCAAGGACTCATAAAAGTGCACAAGGCTAACAAACATTCTTGGGTCCCCAACCTCACTATGTCGACTACGTATTTTCTGGAGACATGGCCGTGCACCAAAATTTTTTTCTCTCTGACTGGTCCAAGTATGAAGGTAAGCACTTACAAAGGACATTCACCTCTTCATTTGAACCCAATCTAACACATGAGCACTCTAGCACACATGTGCTGAGTGTGTGTATCTGAGTCTACATCTTTGTGTAGAGCAACACACGCACACATTTGAACTTGTGCTTGCACCCAAGAACATTCCCCTTCACGCTTTCTTCTCAACATGATGTGTGCATCTCAAAGTCCCCTAAAACCATATGCACCTCTCCTTGTAGCATCACCCTATATGACCTCTTTTAAGGAGCCCAAAAAGTCATCTTGCATGTTTGTCTCAATCTTTGATAAACAGACTTTATATGTACAATTTTCAAGTCCCCCTATTTTGACTACTAATCCATTGAGAATAATAAAAGAGAGGCACTTATATGTACCACCATCAATGGATGGGTTTAAAGTTACCCTTCATACATCCCTAATCAAAGTAGGTGGATTCAATACACAAACCCCTCCCCCTCCCTCTACAAAACCATTGTTTGTGTACCATGTATTTGGAAGAAAATTCTTAACGAAAGAACCACACTTAGATGAGGAATTAGTTAAGATAACAATGGGATGCCTATTGGTGAGACATTAGAAATTATGATTTCCTAATGGTCAACAAGGGTTAGAACAATGCTTCAAAATATGTTTACCCAAATATATTGGTTTCAAAAGTTTTTTTAGTACTTTTATAAAAGTAACATTATTTTTTAATGTTAACATTAAATTTATGTAAGGGTTGTCCTTCTTTTTACATCTTTTTTCCTCAGTAACTCACTGACTCAGCTTTTTTGTATCTAATGCACCCATAGTTGCATGAGTGTAGGCTCCTCAAGAATGGGTGAAAATAAATCTCTTATGGAAAGGTTGTTGTTGTTACATGTAGTGAATGCATTTTGCTTATACGATGTTATTAAAGTAATAGGAAGCGCCCACATGTATCTTATGCACTCGTAGCTCCATGAGTGTAGGCTCCTCAAGAATGGGCAAAAATAACTATCTTGTGGAAAAGGTGTCGTTATTACATGTAATGAATGCATTCGCTTACATGCCATTATTAAAGTAATAGGAAACAAAAAACTTACGAGCTATGCTAAAATGACCACCTTGTTTTATAGGAGGAGTGCTAAGGCACTCCAATTCCATGCACTCTCACACATTCCTTCCCTCAATTTAGTTTCTTTCATTCACCCATGAGATGTGTACTTAGTAAGAGGATGTGGCTAACACTCTTACTTTCAAGCTAGGTTGGCTTGCCCTCTTCTCATGTGCATTCCCACATATAAATGGCCCTCGTTATTAGCCCACCAATTTTTATATTTTGCTTTGCAATTTACCAAATGTGGATAGAAATACTTGAGAAAACCCCAACACCCATGCACATGTGCGAGCATGTGTGTTTGTGTGTAAGTACCACATGCACACATGTGCATGAGAGAGAGAGAGAGAGGGGGCGGGAGAGAGAGAGAGAGAGAGAGAGAGATGTTGAGAGTTCACACTCAACATCATGTGATCATGTGTGCATATCACCATCATGTGATCATATGTGCATAGCATTAACCCAATAGAGTGCTATAAAGGAAAGGGTTAGATGCCATAACCCTAAATGGGTTTGTATATATTCTATATTTTCAACTAAATCTAGTGTACGGTTAGTCATTTGTGGTGTGCTCTCTAACTGTGCCCTCTCTCCTCATCTCCACTCTTCTCCTCTCCCCTCTTCATATTTTGTCATGGTATCAGAGCTCCATTGCCTTCCGCTGAGGCATTGCAATTCGTGAGAGAGATCAAGAGATTGAGAGATTGAGACCGATTGAGTGAGCATCCATTCATTTTGTTGATGAAAGAGATTTCTGTCCACTTGGAAGAATTGCCATCCATTCCATTCATCTCTATATGAGAGAGAGTTTTTCATTCATTGCTTGAGTTCTTTATAAGGATTTCCATTGTGAGGAGTTGAGAGTTCTTTTAGAGAATTTATATCCAGTTCCATTGATTGAGAGGTGTTTATTCTTGAGAGATTTCCATTCTCTCTTGAGTGCTTGTGATCATACTCGTCTGTGTGTGTGTGAGAGAGAGAGAGCTTAATGCTCTTAGTGGAGAAAATCTAGTGGTAGTGCCTTCCTCCAAAGTCTTCATGCAAGAGCCGGCTCTCCAATGACTGGTAGGCTTCATCAACACATAGCAAGAATTAATGGGACGGCTACCAATTAGAGCTAAGCAAGCTCCAAAGGCTAGCTAAATGCAATAAGGGCCCCTTCTACTCGAGCCTCATTGAGCCTCCAACAACCTTTCACAAGCTGCACCTCCAAAGGCTACTCAGACGGCCAGCCAGGCTCCATAACCAAGATGAACTGCTCAATGCCATGGACTGGCAATGAGGCTCTAGCCAACCTGAGTGCTCTAGCATCCTCAGTGCCAATGAGCCTCCACAAGTAGCACTAGCACCTCACGAGCCCCATCAACCTCTAGTGCTAGCTCGGACTTCAAACAACGACCACCCAACAAGCCTTATGCACCACGGCTCCCTCACCCATGTCCACAATTACCCTTAGCTACAACAGCCTTAGCGCGGTGGACTTCAACAACCATCCAGTCTCCCGTGACCAACGATAGTGCGGACCAATGGCTAACTTCATACAATGTATGCCTCTTCTAGCTCTAGAAAGCGATTCTCCAACAGCTCTACAACCCACGACAGCCGCTCTACATCGACTCTAAAGATTTCTAGTGCCATCGCTTAAAATTGTTCAGCCTTCAAGGCTGACTCTACAATGCAATGCCAAAGCTCTAGTGACCTCCTAGCCATAGCCAACAAGTTGCACCACTATTATCCTTTGTTAACGACACTCAGCATATGCCACTTAGCTACGGGCTCCAAGGCCATGAACCACCATCTGCAAGCATTGCTCGAATAGGCAGTTGGGCCTACTCTAGTGACGACAAGCTCCAAAAGCACCATGACCTCGCACCAATCTCAACAACGCCCTCAAGAAATCCAATGACGGAATCTATGAAGATTCCGTCGATCCTCACATGATTCTCTCACATTATCTCAACTGACACGTGCAGAGGAAGGGTGAGTCAAAGTGGTGACACGTGGTAAGATTAATTCACACTCCTCCACAATGTGCCACATGGCACCTACCTTATCTTGCCACCACCTTATCCATACATGTCATCAGGCCACATCTGTAGGCCACATCATCAAGCCATGTCAGCATATCACATTAGCTTTGACCACGTCAGTGTGCCACATCATTTGGCCACATCATCCCACCAACTCATCAATGTCAGCAGGTCCAGTCAAAGTCAATGCCACATCAGCATTGCCATGTTACGGGTCCACATAATCATTGCTGATATCATCAGTGCCACATCACCAGCCTGCCAGCTCATCAATCTAGTCAGCTACCACCTCATCAGTGCCACATGGCACTTTGACCCTCTATAAGCATAGTTATCACTCTGCAAGCACACTATGCACCTTGCATGTGCACACAGGTGACACCTCATCACTGCTCCACAAGCACAATCCCTGCTAGGCACAGTCATTGCATGTGACCCCTTGACTACCACATCATCATTGAGCACATTTGCACTCCTTTTGGCCCTCCACCTAGATCAAGTCACATCTCTTGATCCAAAACAATTTGAGGATGCTCCAAAAAGAAAAATCAATCGATTTTTCATGCTCTACGCACTCGTCACATCACACACACATTTCGGTGCAAGTTGTTAGGATATCTCAAGGTGTATGCCTCAGGCACACCTTGGTTTCTATGTGTGAGTGCTAGAGGCATAGTTAGGTGCCCATAAGCACAGTTAGGTGGTGGTAGAAGCCACATAGGATGATTGAGAGAATCTAGGAGCAGATTGAGGAGATGATTGTGGAGCTCTGAAGTCATCAGTGATGTCAGTGAGCATGTAAGAGGTGCCTACATAAGGACCTCACTCTTCTTCATTCTATATGCAAGTATTTTGAGTTTGTGTTCACTCTATGCTTTCCTTTCAATTTACCAACACAAGTATCACTCACTTTTGAGCCTTGTCTTAACAAAACCACTTCCTGCATGCACATCAGCCTCTACATCGATGCATTTGACCCAGCAGATAAAAAGAAATAAAGAAAAGGAATTATTTGCTACTCTTTCATCAATCGATGGTTGGTATAGATCTAGATCAGAGTAGACTAGATCGCCATAGAGGGGATGCTTTAAATCTCCCCAAGTTGCCAATCTAAGCCATGCCCAAAATTCTTGACTAGTACCTACAGTCCATATGCTCACATACGGTTTCACATCATCACATTACCTGAAACCTGGCGTGCATCAGTTCAGTGAGCAAACTTTAGAGTGTTCAGAGGCATTGCTGATTGTTCAATGGGCAGATAGCACATAATTTGATTTCACACACACATGCCATCATTATAAAGCCTATTTGGCTATTTTATGGCATTGTGCACATCATTTCAGCCTTGTAAAGACTCTTGGCTATCCTCGACATCATTTGCCACAAGCCCTGTAATTTAGATTGGATTTTATATATTGCAGTTCTATCTTCACCAACAGTTCACATTTCACTTGCCACCATCAGTGTTTTGTGACTGATTCATATAGTGATTTTCACGATACTTTGAGTACATTTCTTGCACCATGTCTACTACTAGCAACCTCAATCTACAGGCATCTACTAAGCTAGACAACTCCAATTACAGCACATGGAAATACCTAATGGAGACCATTCTTGTACTTCAAGACAAATGGGAGTATATCGATGGATCTACACCTAGACCATTGGACAATCCAGCCAGTAGTAGCTCTACTCCACTTGTTGTCACAACGCCAGTAGCAGGATCTACACTAGGGTCTATAGCTACACAAATAGTTTTCGCACCCGTAGTAGATCCTGCCATTGCCCGAGCTCAGGAAGAATGGGATAAGAAAGACAAGTATGCATATCATCTAATCAAGCAAAATGTGCAAGATGTCATGCTAGGACAGCTCAACACAGTCAAGATGTCAAAAGAAGCATGGGATATGTTCACAGCTCTCTACGAGTCTAAGAACACTTCCAAGATTCTCACATTGAGAAACCAAATCAACCAGAGTTTTTGCAACAGCAGTAGCGAAACCGGTCATGCTTACGTACTCAAAATCAAAGACTATAATAATCAACTTGTAGCAGTAGGAGAGACTATGAATCCAGCAGAAATGGTTCAAGTCATCCTGAATGGACTAGGAGAGGGATACAAGAATCTAGTCCAGCGTATTGCCCTTCAATGGAAAATACCAACATTGAAAGAACTTCAATCAACTCTATGTTCTGAAGGTCAGTAAGAACCTCTTATCAGTAGGTCAAATGACGGAACACAACTATCGAGTCATATTTGACGGAGATGAATGCACTATCAAAGACAAATTCAGAAGATGTCAGCTAGTAGCAAAAGGTGTCAAGGAAGGACGCTTGTATAGAATGCTAGCTCTAGTGGCAGTTAAGAATGCCATGTTAGCTCAACTGCAACAGATGCCACTATCTACAAAATGGCACAAGAGATATGGTCATGTCAATTTCAAGTACTTATTAGATCTCAAAAATCAGAATATGGCAATCAGGATTCCAAAGCTACAGTTTCTTGAAAAGTTTGCAAAGCATGCTGCTTTGGCAAACAAAAGCGAACCAATTTGGTAAAAGCACCTCTTGAGCACAAGGTATTCTTGATTTGATCCATACAGATGTATGTGGTTATGCACAGATTCGTAGCATCCAATGGTTCACTTTACTACTTGAGTTTCATCGATGACTACATCAAATATTGTTGGGTCTACTTTTTGAAAGAGAAATTTGAAGTCTTTTCCAGATTTTAAGAATTCAAAGCCATGGTAGAAAACCAGGCACACAAAAAGATCAAAGTCATGAGATCAAATAGAGGAGGTGAATACATGTCTTCAGCATTCATGAACTTTTGCAGAATTCACGACATTCGAAGACAATTCACATGCGTAGATACTCCTTAGCAGAATGCAAGAGCTGAAAGGAAGAATGGAACTTTAGCAGACAGTGCTAGAGCAATGCTTAGTGAGAAGCATCTTCCAAATCAGTATTGGGCAGAAGCAATAGCCACAGCAAACTATTTGCTTAATCGGCTTCCTACCGAACCGATTTTGGGTATGACATGTTATGAAGCATTCATTGGACATAAGACACGCATTGGGCATCTCCGCATATTTGGTTCCATAGCATATGCCCACATACATGATGATCATCGTAGGAAATTGGATGCGAAGTTATGTAAATGCATCATGGTTGGCTACAGTGAAGAAAGCAAAGCATACAAGTTGTATGATCTCATCAACTGCAAGGTCATTATCTCTAGAGATGTAATCTTTGATGAGGAATCATAATGAAAAACCTCAAATACACAGGAGATAGATGCACCGATTTCACAATAATCTATAGAATAGGTTGATGAAGAAGAGCAAGAATTGCCAGAAACACCCCAAGCAGAGCCACAGCAGCTCAGATGGTCTACTAGGGAAAGCAAAACACCAGCCAAATTGACATATGCTCAGAAAGGCAAAGAAATTCATGTTGAAACCACTAACTATGCTCTTATGACTACCATCATGGCTACTTTGAAGATGCAGTAGACGAGGCAAAATGGCAAACTACTATGAATGAAGAAATGCATGCTTTCTATAAGAATATTACTTGGGAATTATGCGACCTTCCACCAGGAAAGAAGGCCATAGCAAACAAATGGGTATACAAAGTGAAGTAAAATCCAAATGGAAGTATTCAAAGATACAAAGCTAGACTAGTCACAAAAGGATTTGCACAGCAATATGGTCAAGACTATGATGAGACTTATGCTCCAGTAGTAAAGATGGATTCCATATGGTTCTTGATATCACTAGCGACACTCAAATGTGTATCAGCTCGATGTCAAGAATGCATTTCTAAATGGTTATCTAGATTAGGAAGTCTACATGCAACAACCAGTAGGTTATGTTGAATAAGGAAAAGAGAATAAGGTTTGCCATCTTAAGAAAAGTCTCTATGGCTTAAAGCAAGCACCTAGAAGTTGGTACAGTAGAATTGACAAGTATTTTGTTGATCTAGGATACATGAAGTCAAATGCAAATCATACTCTCTACTACAAAGTTCAAGGGGAAGACATTACTATTGCACTTTTGTATGTAGATGATCTGATTGTGATAAGAAGCAAGGATAGCTTCATCAAAAAGCTAAAACAAGACTTATCTACAGAGTTTGACATGAAAGATCTTGAACTTATGCATTATTGTCTTGGTATTGAGTTCTGGAGAGATTCAGATAGCACTTTTATGAGTCAACTCAAATATGTTGACAATCTCCTGAAGAAGTTTCATATGGTAGATTGCAAGATTGCAGCCACTCCCACAAAACAGAGTTTGAAACTTACTAAAGATTCAGAAAAGCCTATAGTCAATGACAGATACTATAGGCAGCTCATCGGATCTCTTATATATCTGACTATCACACGGCCAGATATTTGTTATGCAGTAAGCTCACTAGCACAGTTTATGGCAAATCCACAGTCTCATGGGAATGCAGCCAAAAGAGTCTTGGGATACATCAGAGGTACAAGATAGTTTGGGATAGAATATAGAGGAAGTCATACATGGTTGCATGGATACTGTGATAGTGACTATGTCGGAGATCATGAGACTAGGAGATTGACACAAGGATATGCATTTTTCCTTGGTCAAGGTGCTATATCATGGTTGTCAAACAAACAACCAACTGTTTCTTTGGCTTGTGCCTAACTTGATGAACGAATAAATTGGTGGTGTTTCGAAACAATAGTTTTCTTCCCCAATCTTTGTCACTTTCACCTTTCTATTATTTCGTAATTTGTAAGGTATGATACCTTATAGCTTTACAGTAACAAGTCATTTTATTATTACTTTGGGTCCTCCATTCTCCATTTTTCTTGGTAGTAGATGCTGTCTGAAGATATTGGTGCATGCAAGCAACAAATTTGCATGCATAAATTCAAGCACAAGGACAAATTTTGCTCAAGCATGTAGCATTTAATAATTTAAAGCATGCAATATAATATAGATTGCATGCATGTTTGGTTTTGATAGTTGTTCCAGTTTACATATATTGGAAACCAAAAATGATATGCATTCAAATTAAAAAATGACAAAAATCACCTCTCTCTTCAAGAGAGCACAAGGACCTACACCCTAAGAGTGGGCCCATTTAGTTCTTGTGCCTTGTGAGCACATGGGCCAAGGACTACTCTATAGGCCACACACTAGTGTGGATCTTAAGATTAGAGAATTGACCTCTTGAACCAAAAGCATTGCAAAATGAACTAGTGGCATCCTTATATAATTGAGATAGTGCTAGTACTGCCAACATGTTGCCTTGTATCGCCACTAATAGGTCTGATACCAGTGGTATCCATCTTACTGTCGGATGTACTACACCATGTATTGCCCATTAAATTTGCTCCTAATTTTGTCAATGGTAGTAATGATTTTATCGATGGTATAGCTATACTTACCGATTGTAAGTGCCCTTGTACCAATGATATAATTTTCTAGTACTGCCAGAGTACCAATGGGCTAAAAGCTAGTTTCTCATTTTTTTGACTAGCATCGTTGTGTTGTCATTGCATGCGTGAATTTGTGAAACCATATAGAGAGTTGAAATTGAGTCAACTAACCCTTCAAGATCAATGTTAAGAATTGGGTCAAGGTTTTCTTATATGGATAAAATTTATTGCTTTTTGACCATTCAGATTATCGACTTTATTATACTTTCCATTTTTTCTAGATTTCAATCCATGAGAATCATATCTTTGCTCCTTATGGAACCTCTAGAAATATTTTGTCTATTTTGTTGTCCAAATGGTGAGCTTTGATTGGAATTATGCCTGTTGTTTGGTTGTTGTTGGCATTTGCCATGTGTTGGGGGCTGGTTCATACCTCTTGCACAAAAGGGATCACTTTGTTCATTAAATTGGCCTCTTACATTTTGACGATTATGCCTCCTGGTACAAATTCTTATTCATGGCCTACACTTTTACTTGATTCTCCTTTGTGAATATGTTCCTACATAAGCATGTCGAAGGGATTTTGCCTTATAGCCATGTCAGTTAAATGTCGATGTTGCAACTTCTTGCTACAAGTGCTTATTCATCCACTTGAGCCTTCTTTGTGAATATGTCCCTGCATAATCTTGTCAAACACACGATCTCAAAATTTGATGGATTTTGCCTTGTAACCATGGTAGTTACAAATTGACCATTGTCTTTGCAAAGATCATGTAATGCAATCTACACCAATCGTGTGTTGTCAATTTTGGGATCAATGGATTTTAATTAGTCCATAAAATATTTAGCTCAAGAAGTACTCACCTCAACTTTTAATACTTCACCTATTTTGACCTTGTTCGATTTATTCTCCAACAAGAGAACTCTTTGACATTTCTCTCAATCAAGAGAACCCTTGACAATCTTTTGGTAGAAAACCAATTTGTTGATAATTTTTAAACAACCATTGGATTCATTTGTCACAAATTATGGAGATGATATCATCTTTGTCATTGCCTTTTATCATATAGAAGGGATAATTGGCTAGCTTCTTTAGACCAACTATATTCTTTAGCTTAAACTTCCTTGCCAAAATTATTGTCATGTAGCTTATGGGTGTTTACATTTTGTGAGATTTTAAAAAAAATTGCGAGATTTTAGTGTGAGCTTTTTTCATAAAGTGTCATCCACTCCAAACTTAAGAGATTGGATGCTGATTTCTATGGAAAAAGTCACATAAGGAGATTGTGAGCTTTAAGTGCAAGCTTTTTTCATAAAGAGTCATCCACTCTAGACTTAAAAGATTGGATGTTAATTTCTATGGAAAAGTCACATCCCATTGAGAGATATTTGGCAAAGATGCTCACATGGAAGATGCCCTTAGCCACCTTGTGCATGTGGGTCACCAATTAATGAGGAAATAGAAATGGAGGCTCTTGCTTGATGTGGGATACTCTAAAAAATTGCTCTCATCCTCACATACATGGTTGATGTGAGCTCCATCCATTTTCAATCCTTGTACATCCTTTAGCGTCAATGCAACCTTTCTTGTCTTTTGCTCATGTGGTCTCCTATCCCTTTCATTCCCATCTTTCTCCTCTCCCACTTCCTAAGGCCCCATGGTGTCTCTCTCCCTCCCTTAAGGATACATTCCCCCATTATAAAATATCATCCCTCTTCATTGATAAGGGCATTCTAATTGTAGGATATGCTTAACATGGATGCAGGTGGGGTCAAGAGAAAGCTTCTTCATGGGAAAAAGCAAGGAGAAAGATTATAGTCTATAATTGTATTCTTGAAATAATTTAAACATAAGGCTTACTTATGCAAAGCTATACTCTTTTAAGCTATTCTTGCAATAATTTAAACATAAGGCTTACTTATGCAAAGCTATACTCTTTCTCATTTAAAGCAAAAACACGTCAAAACAAGTTTAAATGTCTAGTGCAAACCTTGTATCTATAAACATTTGAGACCAGAAGGCTTACTTTCGTGAAGCTATAGTATTTCTCATTCAAAGCATAAACATGTCAAAACAAGTCTAAAATGTCTATTGCAAACCTTATATAGACATTTCAAAAAGTAAGGATTACTTTTGTGAAGCTATACTATTTCTCATGCAAAGCACAAACATGTCAAAACGAGTCTCATTTTCTAATGCAAACCTTGTATAGACATTTCAAAATAAGTCTCATTGTCTAATGCAAACCTTGTATAGACATTTCAAAATGTAAGGCTTGCAAATGTGCTCAATGTTGATAGGAATGTTGGATCAAGAAAGGTGCAAATGTGTGTTACAAAGGACCTATTGGCTACCTCTCTAATCAAACCTTATTTTGAAGAGGATACAATAGAGGATGATTCTCCAATTGGGGAAATCGAACTTTCAAATTTCTTGGAGGAGCTTTGCCCATGTGTTGAAAATCAAAGGTACAAGAGTGTTTGATTTAGTATTGCTATGACAGGTTTAGAAGAATTGTTACAGAGGATAAAAAAGCAATGATGCCAATGGGTGAAGGCTATGATAGCTTGTTTTCACTTAAAAAAAGATCCATGTATGCCTTCTTTCATGGGTCTCATTTTCCAGGGCAAGGTACACCTGAGGACCGATGCTTTGTGTTTAAGATGTCCCCAAAAGGGCTCGCTTTGGGTGTGGATCTGGTAAATAGAATGAGGAGGGATCTTAATGGAGACTTGAAATGGTCTTTCGTAAAAGGAAATGATCCCTCTTGGTGGCATCATTAAGCTTGTTGTAGTTGAGTAGACTTTACATTTTTTGTTCTTCTTGGGAGTGATTACCACAGAAGGAACCCATTGCAACTTGTGTATGGGACAACAACACTAGCTTCCACAAGCTGCTTTACTTCTATTTATCTCTATATGGACTATCACCTTCATACCTGTCTTCTCCTCCAATGTTTTCCTTTCGTTTCTCTCTCATAGTGCCTAAGGATGGTAAGAGCATTAGGTTTTGTGAGTTGGGATCCATAATTTGTAATGCATTCCTTCAACAATTTATGTTTTTGACTACATACATACATAGACAATGGTAATTAGTCAAGGAAGTAGTTGACAAAACATGTGTGCCTCAGGATCTATGGAGCGCTCTAAGGTGGATGGAACGTATGTGGAAACATGATGAAGAGAGTGCTCATGACATGTATCTCAAGTCAATTAGGTTCCAAGATAGATTAGCTCGGACTCATAAAGAGAATCTTGAGATAGTGCAAAGTGCTTGATTGATATTACTTCAAATGAACCTCCCTTTTATAGGTGAGGGTACTTACATCCATATGCTTGCTCACATGTGGGATATCTCCTCCATGCCATGTGGCAGCTTTCCCTTTACTCATACCTTTGCTCTACAAGTGCTCATGGCACCACAACTCTCAGCACCTCCCCTTGGTGCCATAATCTTTGGCTACTGCAAGGTGGTCAGATGTGAGTTACAAGATCAAATCCTCCCCTGGGTGCCTACATGGCTACTCTCAGGTGGTCAGGTTTGATTTACAAAATACAGGCAAGGTTGGCAAGGTTTTTGCTTTTCAATACATGTTATTTCTGTCATTCTGCTCATGGCTTGATGATGACTCCACGTAGTTGACTTGTTGGTTCTTCAATCTGCAATCTTCTTCCTTATGTCCCAACTTCTTGCAATGGTGACACTTTGGTTTGTTCTTCAATCTACAGTCACTTTCATAGTAACCCATCCTTCCGCAATGGTAGCACTTCGTTGATGTTTTACTGAATAGTGCTTGTTCTTCATTATAACTGTTACGTGTTGATGTCGATGTCGATGTCGATGTCGATGCTTTCAACTCTCTTTCTTTTTCGAGAAGAGAGGATACACATTCTTCAAACTTTGGATCTGGCAAATTCTTCAAAGTGGTTGTCAATGCACTATACTCTACAGGCATGCTTTTAAGGAGAATTGCAAGTGTATCTTTCTCTCCTACTTGTGCATTTATGCCTTCTAGTTGGGTCATAATGCTTTTGATTTTGTTGACAAATTGTGCCATGGATTCATTGAAGCCCATGTGCATACCATAGAATTCAATCTTAAGATGGATTTCTTGGTTTTTGGCTTTTGCACCAAACAGTGTGTTCAACTCATCCCATGCATCCTTGGCATGATCCTTGGAGTCTATATGATGAATCATGTTTGGACCCAAGTGCAAACCAATGAGTGATAGTGCTGCTTCATCTTTTTCCTTCCAAGCATCATTTTGTGCAGTGGGAATGTCTTCTTTTACAGTCTTCCAAAGCTTTTGGTGCATCAGGAGATATCTCATTTGTGTAGACCATGTGTGAAATCCTTCCCCTGTGAACTTCTCAATAGTTGGTGTGTGGATTGCCAATGCAAAGGTCTTACCAGTTGATGATACTTTCAAATTTGGCAGTGTCTAATTGCATACAATGATTCTAATCTGACAGGTGCGTAGAGCTTGAAAAGACGATCACTTTTCCTTTTTGGAGCGTGTGCAAACTCTTCCTGGATTGGAAGTTACGCTTTGTTGAAGCTTTTGTGAAGTGGTCCATATGCTGGAATAGGCTTCAAGGGCCCAGGAATTAGCTATCGCCTTCCAAACTTTTGGCATACTTTACAACTTCGACACCATTCATATACATCCTTATGGAGGCGTGGCCAAAAGTATCCTGCATTAAGAATTCTCCTAGCTGTGCTTGCTGAAGCAAAATGACCAGAGCATTCATGACACATTTCTAGGATTCTCCCTGTGAGCAAATCTGCCATAGTGGACCTAGTGGTATTTTCAGTGACAAAAGAGAAAGAGAACTCTTGAAGCTCTGATAACCATTTTGCAAATCTCCCCCCAGGATTAGGCTTGCGAACTAGATATGCTAATACAGACTGAGAGGTTAGGAAGAAAAATGGTCGAGGTAATAAATAGGAGCGAAACTTTCTGACAGAAAACACCAAAGAGAGAGCTTGCTGCTCCATTTCTTCATACCTTGTTTCCACATCTGTAAGCTGTCAGCTAGCATAATAGATGGGTTGCATTCTACCTGCCTCTCCTTTTTGTAGCAATACAGCACCAACTGAATGCAAAGATACACTTGGATTTACATAAAAGTCTTGAGACCAATCAGGGGGCTTCAATATTGGGCCCTACCTCATGGCCTCCTTAAGTTGCTGGAAAGACTTTTGTTGCTTCACACCCCATTGGAAAGAAACTCCTTTTCTTGTCAACAAGTTCATGGGATGCACTATCTCTGTGAAATCATCACAAAAGTGTTGATAATACTTGCTCTTTCCTAGAATTCTGCGAACACCAGTGACACTCTCAGGACTTGGCAATGCCATGATTGCTTGAACCTTGTCAGGATCCATTTGCAGGCCTTCTTCAGACACAATATGCCCCAACAAGACTACTTTTGTTTGAGCCAAATGACACTTGCTAGGATTTAGACACCCTTTTGCGTCATCAATCCTAGCTAAGGCCATCTTTAACTTCTCCATGTGATCTATGTGCCGAGAATAAATGCAAAAATCATCCAAAAATACCCTTATGAACTTTCCCAAGTAAGGCTCCAGGACTTGACTCATGAACCTTTGAAATGTAGCTGGTGCATTGGTCAACCCAAAGGCATCACTCTGCAAGCAAAAACTCCCCAAGGTGTGACAAATGATGTTTTCTTTTGATCTTCCTCTCGAATACGAATTTGAAAGTACCCAGAATACCCATCACATACAGAATACATCTCATGCCCTGCTACTTGGTCTAGTATTTCATCTTGGAATGGCAAAGGAAAATGATCCCTCTTAGTGCATGCATTCAAAGGATGAAAGTCCACACAAACTCGCCACTTATTTCCTTTCTTTGGTGTGACAACTACAGGAGATGTCCGTTTTGAATCATCAACAGGAAAGATGAATCCCACCTCAAGTAGTTGTGTTACCTCTTTCTTTAGTGCCTCAGCTTGGATCACCCCCAATCACCTTAAGCATTGCACAACTAGCTTGCTTTCTAGCTTTAACTCAATCTTGTGCTCCACAAGAGAGACTGGTCAAACCTGTGAATAGCTTGTTGCAAAGAGACATGGAAAATCATCTAGCATATCCAAGTACTGGAGCTTCTCACTACCTGATAGAGAATCACCAAGAAGCTCTTCATTGCATTGGCGTCGTTTAGTGTGCTCCACATCCTCCACATGAAGTGTCTCTCTAGGATCTTCTTGCACCACCACCTTGTTCCTTCCTGACTCATCCCGATCAGCACCAAGACAAAGACCAAAGGCCACTCCTTCCACCTCACCCTCTGAGTTGGACTCCTCGGAGCTACACCCTGTCTCTTCTTCTTCATTGGTTAAGTCAGAGCTTGAACTCTCTGATGTTAAAGACTCCTCCTTGACAACTTCCTTTTTGCGGCTTCTGATGTTGTAGCGCACCTTCTTATCATTTCCCTGCAAAATCAATTCTCCAGTATCCCACTTTTGAACAGCCTTCACCTTGCGTAGCCAAGGCCTTCCCAAAATCAATGGATAGGCACGTGCATCTGGCTTGGTAGGGATCACTTGAAAAGTAGTCAGCACAGAAATTCCACATACATCCACTTCTAGATTCTTCACAACTCCCAAGGTCTTAACCCTAGTGTTGTCAGCCAATTTGATGCGATAAGGAGAGGTAGTACTAGAGTATTTTAAATCAGCATCTATCATGGTCTTCTCACTCATGACATTAATCGATGCACCTCCATCAATGTACACATTAGAAATCACTTGACCATCAATGATCACATCAACCACAGGTACATCATCACCAACATCTATATCTACCTTTTGAACAATAGGAATGGCACTTTTCTTCTTTTTCTTCTTTGACACTCTTGTGCTTGCTAGTTTTCCCCATTCCTTCCGTAGTTTTGGAGACAAAGCAAGGAATTGACCGAAGGTGATATGAGCTTCCTTTTCTTTAAGGTCGGACAATAAGTCATAGCTTCTAATTCCTTTTCCTAAAGGAAAGTCTAACTGGCTAATTCTCCTTCTAGATGCCTTCTTTTTCTTACTACGGTGTTCCTCTTCCAAATGTTCCTCATCTACTTCTTCCTTGCTTTCTTCTTCTTCTTTTGCTTTACCACGCCCCCGTTTAGCCATCATTACCTCTCTTTCCTCATCCCATGAAGAAGCTTCTAATAAGGATACTTGCTTTTCTTCTTTCTTTCTCAATCTAGGACACTCGGGGTGAAAGTGACCTTTTTCATTACATTCATAGCAAGTGACCCCACTCCTATCTCGAGGCCTATCTTCACTCTTTGGTGCTCTAGGTTGTTGTGCATTAACCAAATGCAATTTCAAATCAGCAAACTCTGCCATCAATTGGGAGATATTATGATCTAACTCAGAGGACTTTGGTACCTGAGGAGTGCCCATTACCTGTACCTTAGAAGTTGAAGCTGTTGAAGACACAAAAGAGGATTCGATCTTTAGAGAATCTTCTTTCTTGGTTGCAATGCGAAGTGCCTCCACGTATGTTGTTGGATCTTTACTCATTACTTTTGAGTGAAGACGAGGCTCGAAAGCCATAACAAATTTGCTCATCTTTAAGTGCTTCATCCGTGAGAGACTTTGAGGGGTCGATGATGGAGATGCCATAGCTCGCAAAGTTGCCCTTTCATACTTTGTCCATAAAGTTCCATATCGGATTGCCAATGTAGAGACCAACTCACCCTCTCCTTGATAGAACCGGTCCAACTGCAACATCAAAGCATTTGGCGACTCCACTGCCCCAAATCTCTGCTTCATTGCTGCCACCACTTGGTCCCATTCCTCCTTAGTAGAGTCTGGCAAGGTCTCATGCCAACTCAAGGCTACACCTTCAAGAAAATCAAGCAAAATCTCCGCCCGATCCTTCATGGACCATCCAGAAAGCCGGCATCCTCGAACAAAATCTCGAAGATAAGACTCTCGGTCTTCCCCTTGGGTCCCTCGAAACACTGGAATCTTCACCATGATGAAACACAAAAAGGAAACACCAAGATCTAAATAATATCCCAAACAAGATTCGAACAAGATCCCACAGAGCCTTAGTATACCAAGACCAACTTATTATGCATAACCACTTGTTGAAAACCCTCCACAATGTGATCCTCAACAAAATCTTCAAAAATAAGTGACCAACTAGTACCATGAAAACATTGTGTATACATGCATTCTAGAATCACCCTTCTCACAATAAGAAGTGCACATGAAAGCTTCAAGATATTGTACTCTTCATGATTTGCATAGCAAAAGAAGTTGAAAGCATTAAGAATCACCACTCCACTGTTATAGTCAAAAACTACCCAAAGACTCAACTCTTCTTCACACCAAGCTGCCAGTGCATGGAACAATCCCCAATCCATCATTGTGCCTGCTGCCGATGTTGTCGATTCACCAACATATTCAATAGTGCAAACATAAAGGATATGATCATGGTGACTGTGCGAATAGCTTGAGCATCACCTTCACAATCTTCAAGTTCTCTTAAACGGGTTGCAATCTCTTCTAACGTTGTTCTTCCAGGCATCTTCTTTATCTCATCAAAACACATGCCTCTTCTAGGCATAACATGCAATCAAGTACACCCGAGAACATTTAGTAAGAAAGGATGAATCCAATACCAAACGCACCCGGCGTCTCCACCAAAAGATGTGACATGAAGTTGGGGGTAATAAACTTCACGCACCTCTTCACTTCCTGCTGCTTTCGAACTGACTGCCAAAGATATTTATCATTGAGAATGGGACATTAGAAAGAAGCTTTTATGCCAAGATACCACACCATACTTTCCTCCCTCAGATGAGAATGAAGATGGTAACATTCCAAGTGATGTAATCAAGCATAGGGAGAAGGAAAGGATTAGCAGAGGCCATAATCTCAACAAGCCGGTCTGCACCAAAGAGAAGAGTGATACGTTATTGAAAGAAGATATTGCGGCTCAACATGACATGAACTGATATATATCGAGAAGTTTGAAGGGGCTGATTGGGTCGGATGGGTAGATTCCGAGGAAACATTGCACCTCCTTCATAGACACCTTTATACTTAGCTCTAAACACTCTACAAACTGTCATTAGACACAAAGGCCTATAACTTTCAGTAGAGACATGATATCAGAGATTCAATCACACAAAGAGATGCATCTTGAGATGGCTCCGCGCTGATATAAGTTTCATTGAAAACAGATAGACGGTTGAAGAGATATGGACAGTTTACTGGAAGGGGGTAAAAATTGTCATGAAAACAGACTGTCAGACACAGAGACTCATAACATTTTGCAACAGTATCTGATTCAAGATCTAAGCACCTAGAGACATGCGCCTTAAAGAGAGCTTCGTGCTGATATATGTTTCATAAGAAACAGAGAAGCGGCCAAAAAGTTATGGACAGTTTACTAGATGGGAGTAAAAACTGTCATGAAAACAGACTGTCAGACACAGAGAATCATAACTTTTTATAGCAGTATTTGATTCAAGATCTGATCACATACAAACATGCGCCTTAAAGAGAGCTTCATGCTGATATAAATTTCATTACAATCAGACTACCGAGCAGAAAGTTATGAGTAAAACACTAACAGGGGGTCAAACTGTCATGAAAACTGCCCTCCACCCATGCTAATTTCGCCTGAGCAAGATGCTCCCTCAAGACTCCACCTTCATCAACGATCCACCCCTCATGGATTTTGCCTAGAAGAGGGTAAGAAGCTTGCATGGTGGCTCAGGAAATAGATGGACCATGTGTGCACAATGAGCAGCCGAATAGAAAGAACTTTTAAGGCTTTGAAAGAAAGAAAAGGGAAGAGACACTCAAGAGAGAGAGAACCTGAAGTGACCGTTACAAATAGAGTGAGAATCCACTCCCACACTACAAACACAAGGGAGAAGAAGAGGTTTCATACATACAAGAGGGAGCGGAAGCTCCAAGACTACTCATAGAGAGAGAATAAACTAGAGAGAGATGGACTCAAGAGTCTACATAAGAGAATATCTACAAGAGGGAGAGAAGGCTCATGGAAGAGGCTTGGGGAGACTAGAGCTACAACAACATGAGGCCTAATGGTGGAAGAGATTGATGAACAAGGGAGAGGAGGGCTGCTTTTATAGAGATTTTGTTACCCTCCTTCACCCATTTACAATTGCTACCTGTGGATTCCTTTCCCCATCAATCACATAAGCACGTATGTCACCATCCATGTCCTTTTTGGCTACTCTTGCCATGTGTCCCATCACAAGATGCTCAAGACTCTTAAAATATTGAGAAAGTCAAGAGTCTCCTCACATGGAGCCCATAGGGACCCTCTCTTTTCCACATGTCCACATCCTCCTTATTCCACATAGGAGTTCTAGAAGGATTCCTCTTGACTTCACACTCCTCCACATGCCTTCCACACGCTTGGCATGTGGCCTCTCTTATATTATTGGAACACATGGACATGAGCCCACCTCTTTATATGACTCACTCTTCCTATTTTCTAAAAAACTCCATAATATCCCATACACAAATAACTCTCACCCCATACCAAGGTATTTATAATTCATACCTATGGTATTTACAATGAGCCATTCCACTCATCCTCTCCATCCCATACAATATCATAGAAAATAGAAATAAGTGAGAGCCGCTAGGCTATCACTTGATACTCAAACTCTTATCAAACATACAGAAAAACAATACCAATGCCAAATTAAAAATATCAATTTTTGGCATCACACCACCTTTTATTTTTGCACATAGTCCTCAGACTATTTGTTGCCAGGCATGGACCATGGATGCAACTTCACAAGCTCAATGATCCATGGATGCACCTTCAGGACCTCAATGATCTATGAATTGTCTTCAGATGCTAGATTTGAAACACTTCACCAAACCGGCAATAAAAAGAGATAGGTTATTGCCTATTAGATCTAGCTTCCCAAAGCTTTGAGTACCATAAAGATTCCACACTATTTAGAATTCCACTTTGTGCAAGATCTTCAACTTTGTGTAGCCCCACACACGGTAGAAAGGAATCGCCTCATGGCCCGCTTCTCTCTCACTTTGAAGGCACCCATTCAACTGTGTGTGATGCTGCACAGTCAAAGGGAGTTGCCAAGGCAATCATCATCACAGAGTAATACATGATATCTCATGCTAAGAAATCATGAGAAATGCACACAAATCAAGTAGGCTATTCGATATTTTAATGTGAATGCAAGCAAGAGGAGAACCATTTTCTATGCTTTTGTGTTTGGTCATCCGCTTCTGTCCACCGCTAAAGCTTCTCTCTCAGCCTACACATTTCTACACGTATGCTTTGAGTATTGAAGTTTTTGAATTACATACTTAATTAGCTTCTCGCTTTGGGCATCAATGATGTGTTCAAGGTTGTTGGGGTTTTGCTTCATTGGTTCAAATGAATAAACATACTCACATGGCAAGTTTTTGAGAGGGAATGATGGATTTGAGTAAGGAGATAACTTATGTGCTCGTATAGCGAGAGAGAACCTGTGACAGTCTTCTATCTCAATTTAAGAAAGATTGCAACGTTGAAACTTGGGGTCTAGACCATATTGGCATGTGCTACAAGGAGAATTGGGAATGGACACTCGATAATGGGTGTAGCATGCTCTTATATTAGAAGTTTGAATGATTGGATTTCTATGTGATGGTCTTCTATCTCAATTTAAGAAAGATTGCAACGTTGAAGCTTGGGGTCTAGACCATATTGGCATGTGCTAAAAGGAGAATTGGGAATCAACGCTCAATAATGGGTGTAGCATGCTTTTATATTAGAAGTTTGAATGATTGGATTTCTGTGTGAGAAGCATCAGTTGACTAGACCTTTCAATTTTGTGGCTCTCCATGCTTTCACAATATGTGAGTATTCTATTGCTAAGGAAATAATCTCCGAGAATTTATTGGTTGCTGCTATTAAAGATTGACTACCAGCAAACATCAACTAATGTTAGAATTTATGTCTGTAGTGTGTGATTCTCATGTGATCCTAATGCCTTTCATAGTGGAAAACATATATTATTTACTTGAAAGAACATTTGTGGTATGATTTCTTCCAAGGATGTTGATTCCCTAGTCAAGCCCTTGGTGACTCATGTTATGCTAAGAAAATGTTAACCAAGGGGAGAGGATGGTGACTTGATCTTGTCAAGAGAATGCATCCAAGATATGACTTGGAAAAGGCATGGGTAGACACTGACCATGTTCAAAGGGTGTGTGGATGGACTACAACATGTTTATGACCATGGTATGAGGCTACACTATTAAAGAGTGTTATTGTCTTGATTGAGCATTGCAAGTCCACCTAGTGGTGAGCTTTCTATTTGCATTGTGCAGGACTCATCACCAATTTCCACATGTGAGTTCAAGAAATACGATTGGGAATCACTAGTGTTTTAACTATCAATTAATTTGTTAAAAAACTTGGATTAAATCCACCATAATTTCATGGGTTTGTGGTAGATAAGGCCAAAGAGAGATTTTAGTACTATGTATAATGGAGGGCTAGACAACATCTTTAGGGCAAAAGAGAGGTCATGTGTTTTTCATTAAAAGCAAGGACTGCAAAGAGTTACATGCAATACATATAGTACCAAAGACATTGACAAACAATTTTATAACACTGTAGTGCCTAGAGGAATGAAAAAACAAGGGAGGAGGCAATAGAACAATCACAAATCATGAGAGCATGGTGGAGAAACAAACAAGTAACACTCCATTCTTGGACCAATTGAAGCCTTTGTGGGAGGATAGGATAGCTCAAGGGGCTAACGTCATGGTTCAGGTAAGTAACATACATTTGGATTTGAGGGTGTTTGTTTTCTTTTGGATTGTAATGCAATTTAATTTGGCTCATTTGCAGTGGATTCTAAGGAACTTGCCAACACTCCAAAGACAAACTTGTCAGAATCCAAACATGGAATCTAGTAGGCATTGGAGGGTATATAAGGCAAATATCATTGTATGATGCTTGTGTTGGGGACTTGACTATTGCATCGTTGCAAATTGCACGGTGTGGCCAACACGAAAGAGGATTGCATATATTGCATTTGGTTCGTCATTGAAAAAACTCTCAAACTCGTTGCAAAAAAGCTCATCATTACCCCCCCCCCCCCAAACTACATAAGAGAATATCTACAAGAGGGAGAGAAGGCTCATGGAAGAGGCTTGGGGAGACTAGAGCTACAACAACATGAGGCCTAATGGTGGAAGAGATTGATGAACAAGGGAGAGGAGGGCTGCTTTTATAGAGATTTTGTTACCCTCCTTCACCCATTTACAATTGCTACCTGTGGATTCCTTTCCCCATCAATCACATAAGCACGTATGTCACCATCCATGTCCTTTTTGGCTACTCTTGCCATGTGTCCCATCACAAGATGCTCAAGACTCTTAAAATATTGAGAAAGTCAAGAGTCTCCTCACATGGAGCCCATAGGGACCCTCTCTTTTCCACATGTCCACATCCTCCTTATTCCACATAGGAGTTCTAGAAGGATTCCTCTTGACTTCACACTCCTCCACATGCCTTCCACACGCTTGGCATGTGGCCTCTCTTATATTATTGGAACACATGGACATGAGCCCACCTCTTTATATGACTCACTCTTCCTATTTTCTAAAAAACTCCATAATATCCCATACACAAATAACTCTCACCCCATACCAAGGTATTTATAATTCATACCTATGGTATTTACAATGAGCCATTCCACTCATCCTCTCCATCCCATACAATATCATAGAAAATAGAAATAAGTGAGAGCCGCTAGGCTATCACTTGATACTCAAACTCTTATCAAACATACAGAAAAACAATACCAATGCCAAATTAAAAATATCAATTTTTGGCGTCACACCACCTTTTATTTTTGCACATAGTCCTCAGACTATTTGTTGCCAGGCATGGACCATGGATGCAACTTCACAAGCTCAATGATCCATGGATGCACCTTCAGGACCTCAATGATCTATGAAGTGTCTTCAGATGCTAGATTTGAAACACTTCACCAAACCGGCAATAAAAAGAGATAGGTTATTGCCTATTAGATCTAGCTTCCCAAAGCTTTGAGTACCATAAAGATTCCACACTATTTAGAATTCCACTTTGTGCAAGATCTTCAACTTTGTGCAGCCCCACACACGGTAGAAAGGAATTGCCTCATGGCCCGCTTCTCTCTCACTTTGAAGGCACCCATTCAACTGTGTGTGATACTGCACAGTCAAAGGGAGTTGCCAAGGCAATCATCATCACAGAGTAATACATGATATCTCATGCTAAGAAATCATGAGAAATGCACACAAATCAAGTAGGCTATTCGATATTTTAATGTGAATGCAAGCAAGAGGAGAACCATTTTCTATGCTTTTGTGTTTGGTCATCCGCTTCTGTCCACCGCTAAAGCTTCTCTCTCAGCCTACACATTTCTACACGTATGCTTTGAGTATTGAAGTTTTTGAATTACATACTTAATTAGCTTCTCGCTTTGGGCATCAATGATGTGTTCAAGGTTGTTGGGGTTTTGCTTCATTGGTTCAAATGAATAAACATACTCACATGGCAAGTTTTTGAGAGGGAATGATGGATTTGAGTAAGGAGATAACTTATGTGCTCGTATAGCGAGAGAGAACCTGTGACAGTCTTCTATCTCAATTTAAGAAAGATTGCAACGTTGAAACTTGGGGTCTAGACCATATTGGCATGTGCTACAAGGAGAATTGGGAATGGACACTCGATAATGGGTGTAGCATGCTCTTATATTAGAAGTTTGAATGATTGGATTTCTATGTGATGGTCTTCTATCTCAATTTAAGAAAGATTGCAACGTTGAAGCTTGGGGTCTAGACCATATTGGCATGTGCTAAAAGGAGAATTGGGAATCAACGCTCAATAATGGGTGTAGCATGCTTTTATATTAGAAGTTTGAATGATTGGATTTCTGTGTGAGAAGCATCAGTTGACTAGACCTTTCAATTTTGTGGCTCTCCATGCTTTCACAATATGTGAGTATTCTATTTTTAAGGAAATAATCTCCGAGAATTTATTGGTTGCTGCTATTAAAGATTGACTACCAGCAAACATCAACTAATGTTAGAATTTATGTCTGTAGTGTGTGATTCTCATGTGATCCTAATGCCTTTCATAGTGGAAAACATATATTATTTACTTGAAAGAACATTTGTGGTATGATTTCTTCCAAGGATGTTGATTCCCTAGTCAAGCCCTTGGTGACTCATGTTATGCTAAGAAAATGTTAACCAAGGGGAGAGGATGGTGACTTGATCTTGTCAAGAGAATGCATCCAAGATATGACTTGGAAAAGGCATGGGTAGACACTGACCATGTTCAAAGGGTGTGTGGATGGACTACAACATGTTTATGACCATGGTATGAGGCTACACTATTAAAGAGTGTTATTGTCTTGATTGAGCATTGCAAGTCCACCTAGTGGTGAGCTTTCTATTTGCATTGTGCAGGACTCATCACCAATTTCCACATGTGAGTTCAAGAAATACGATTGGGAATCACTAGTGTTTTAACTATCAATTAATTTGTTAAAAAACTTGGATTAAATCCACCATAATTTCATGGGTTTGTGGTAGATAAGGCCAAAGAGAGATTTTAGTACTATGTATAATGGAGGGCTAGACAACATCTTTAGGGCAAAAGAGAGGTCATGTGTTTTTCATTAAAAGCAAGGACTGCAAAGAGTTACATGCAATACATATAGTACCAAAGACATTGACAAACAATTTTATAACACTGTAGTGCCTAGAGGAATGAAAAAACAAGGGAGGAGGCAATAGAACAATCACAAATCATGAGAGCATGGTGGAGAAACAAACAAGTAACACTCCATTCTTGGACCAATTGAAGCCTTTGTGGGAGGATAGGATAGCTCAAGGGGCTAACGTCATGGTTCAGGTAAGTAACATACATTTGGATTTGAGAGTGTTTGTTTTCTTTTGGATTGTAATGCAATTTAATTTGGCTCATTTGCAGTGGATTCTAAGGAACTTGCCAACACTCCAAAGACAAACTTGTCAGAATCCAAACATGGAATCTAGTAGGCATTGGAGGGTATATAAGGCAAATATCATTGTATGATGCTTGTGTTGGGGACTTGACTATTGCATCGTTGCAAATTGCACGGTGTGGCCAACACGAAAGAGGATTGCATATATTGCATTTGGTTCGTCATTGAAAAAACTCTCAAACTCGTTGCAAAAAAGCTCATCATTACCCCCCCCCCCCCAAACTACATAAGAGAATATCTACAAGAGGGAGAGAAGGCTCATGGAAGAGGCTTGGGGAGACTAGAGCTACAACAACATGAGGCCTAATGGTGGAAGAGATTGATGAACAAGGGAGAGGAGGGCTGCTTTTATAGAGATTTTGTTACCCTCCTTCACCCATTTACAATTGCTACCTGTGGATTCCTTTCCCCATCAATCACATAAGCACGTATGTCACCATCCATGTCCTTTTTGGCTACTCTTGCCATGTGTCCCATCACAAGATGCTCAAGACTCTTAAAATATTGAGAAAGTCAAGAGTCTCCTCACATGGAGCCCATAGGGACCCTCTCTTTTCCACATGTCCACATCCTCCTTATTCCACATAGGAGTTCTAGAAGGATTCCTCTTGACTTCACACTCCTCCACATGCCTTCCACACGCTTGGCATGTGGCCTCTCTTATATTATTGGAACACATGGACATGAGCCCACCTCTTTATATGACTCACTCTTCCTATTTTCTAAAAAACTCCATAATATCCCATACACAAATAACTCTCACCCCATACCAAGGTATTTATAATTCATACCTATGGTATTTACAATGAGCCATTCCACTCATCCTCTCCATCCCATACAATATCATAGAAAATAGAAATAAGTGAGAGCCGCTAGGCTATCACTTGATACTCAAACTCTTATCAAACATACAGAAAAACAATACCAATGCCAAATTAAAAATATCAATTTTTGGCGTCACACCACCTTTTATTTTTGCACATAGTCCTCAGACTATTTGTTGCCAGGCATGGACCATGGATGCAACTTCACAAGCTCAATGATCCATGGATGCACCTTCAGGACCTCAATGATCTATGAAGTGTCTTCAGATGCTAGATTTGAAACACTTCACCAAACCGGCAATAAAAAGAGATAGGTTATTGCCTATTAGATCTAGCTTCCCAAAGCTTTGAGTACCATAAAGATTCCACACTATTTAGAATTCCACTTTGTGCAAGATCTTCAACTTTGTGCAGCCCCACACACGGTAGAAAGGAATTGCCTCATGGCCCGCTTCTCTCTCACTTTGAAGGCACCCATTCAACTGTGTGTGATACTGCACAGTCAAAGGGAGTTGCCAAGGCAATCATCATCACAGAGTAATACATGATATCTCATGCTAAGAAATCATGAGAAATGCACACAAATCAAGTAGGCTATTCGATATTTTAATGTGAATGCAAGCAAGAGGAGAACCATTTTCTATGCTTTTGTGTTTGGTCATCCGCTTCTGTCCACCGCTAAAGCTTCTCTCTCAGCCTACACATTTCTACACGTATGCTTTGAGTATTGAAGTTTTTGAATTACATACTTAATTAGCTTCTCGCTTTGGGCATCAATGATGTGTTCAAGGTTGTTGGGGTTTTGCTTCATTGGTTCAAATGAATAAACATACTCACATGGCAAGTTTTTGAGAGGGAATGATGGATTTGAGTAAGGAGATAACTTATGTGCTCGTATAGCGAGAGAGAACCTGTGACAGTCTTCTATCTCAATTTAAGAAAGATTGCAACGTTGAAACTTGGGGTCTAGACCATATTGGCATGTGCTACAAGGAGAATTGGGAATGGACACTCGATAATGGGTGTAGCATGCTCTTATATTAGAAGTTTGAATGATTGGATTTCTATGTGATGGTCTTCTATCTCAATTTAAGAAAGATTGCAACGTTGAAGCTTGGGGTCTAGACCATATTGGCATGTGCTAAAAGGAGAATTGGGAATCAACGCTCAATAATGGGTGTAGCATGCTTTTATATTAGAAGTTTGAATGATTGGATTTCTGTGTGAGAAGCATCAGTTGACTAGACCTTTCAATTTTGTGGCTCTCCATGCTTTCACAATATGTGAGTATTCTATTTTTAAGGAAATAATCTCCGAGAATTTATTGGTTGCTGCTATTAAAGATTGACTACCAGCAAACATCAACTAATGTTAGAATTTATGTCTGTAGTGTGTGATTCTCATGTGATCCTAATGCCTTTCATAGTGGAAAACATATATTATTTACTTGAAAGAACATTTGTGGTATGATTTCTTCCAAGGATGTTGATTCCCTAGTCAAGCCCTTGGTGACTCATGTTATGCTAAGAAAATGTTAACCAAGGGGAGAGGATGGTGACTTGATCTTGTCAAGAGAATGCATCCAAGATATGACTTGGAAAAGGCATGGGTAGACACTGACCATGTTCAAAGGGTGTGTGGATGGACTACAACATGTTTATGACCATGGTATGAGGCTACACTATTAAAGAGTGTTATTGTCTTGATTGAGCATTGCAAGTCCACCTAGTGGTGAGCTTTCTATTTGCATTGTGCAGGACTCATCACCAATTTCCACATGTGAGTTCAAGAAATACGATTGGGAATCACTAGTGTTTTAACTATCAATTAATTTGTTAAAAAACTTGGATTAAATCCACCATAATTTCATGGGTTTGTGGTAGATAAGGCCAAAGAGAGATTTTAGTACTATGTATAATGGAGGGCTAGACAACATCTTTAGGGCAAAAGAGAGGTCATGTGTTTTTCATTAAAAGCAAGGACTGCAAAGAGTTACATGCAATACATATAGTACCAAAGACATTGACAAACAATTTTATAACACTGTAGTGCCTAGAGGAATGAAAAAACAAGGGAGGAGGCAATAGAACAATCACAAATCATGAGAGCATGGTGGAGAAACAAACAAGTAACACTCCATTCTTGGACCAATTGAAGCCTTTGTGGGAGGATAGGATAGCTCAAGGGGCTAACGTCATGGTTCAGGTAAGTAACATACATTTGGATTTGAGAGTGTTTGTTTTCTTTTGGATTGTAATGCAATTTAATTTGGCTCATTTGCAGTGGATTCTAAGGAACTTGCCAACACTCCAAAGACAAACTTGTCAGAATCCAAACATGGAATCTAGTAGGCATTGGAGGGTATATAAGGCAAATATCATTGTATGATGCTTGTGTTGGGGACTTGACTATTGCATCGTTGCAAATTGCACGGTGTGGCCAACACGAAAGAGGATTGCATATATTGCATTTGGTTCGTCATTGAAAAAACTCTCAAACTCGTTGCAAAAAAGCTCATCATTACCCCCCCCCCCCCAAACTACATAAGAGAATATCTACAAGAGGGAGAGAAGGCTCATGGAAGAGGCTTGGGGAGACTAGAGCTACAACAACATGAGGCCTAATGGTGGAAGAGATTGATGAACAAGGGAGAGGAGGGCTGCTTTTATAGAGATTTTGTTACCCTCCTTCACCCATTTACAATTGCTACCTGTGGATTCCTTTCCCCATCAATCACATAAGCACGTATGTCACCATCCATGTCCTTTTTGGCTACTCTTGCCATGTGTCCCATCACAAGATGCTCAAGACTCTTAAAATATTGAGAAAGTCAAGAGTCTCCTCACATGGAGCCCATAGGGACCCTCTCTTTTCCACATGTCCACATCCTCCTTATTCCACATAGGAGTTCTAGAAGGATTCCTCTTGACTTCACACTCCTCCACATGCCTTCCACACGCTTGGCATGTGGCCTCTCTTATATTATTGGAACACATGGACATGAGCCCACCTCTTTATATGACTCACTCTTCCTATTTTCTAAAAAACTCCATAATATCCCATACACAAATAACTCTCACCCCATACCAAGGTATTTATAATTCATACCTATGGTATTTACAATGAGCCATTCCACTCATCCTCTCCATCCCATACAATATCATAGAAAATAGAAATAAGTGAGAGCCGCTAGGCTATCACTTGATACTCAAACTCTTATCAAACATACAGAAAAACAATACCAATGCCAAATTAAAAATATCAATTTTTGGCGTCACACCACCTTTTATTTTTGCACATAGTCCTCAGACTATTTGTTGCCAGGCATGGACCATGGATGCAACTTCACAAGCTCAATGATCCATGGATGCACCTTCAGGACCTCAATGATCTATGAAGTGTCTTCAGATGCTAGATTTGAAACACTTCACCAAACCGGCAATAAAAAGAGATAGGTTATTGCCTATTAGATCTAGCTTCCCAAAGCTTTGAGTACCATAAAGATTCCACACTATTTAGAATTCCACTTTGTGCAAGATCTTCAACTTTGTGCAGCCCCACACACGGTAGAAAGGAATTGCCTCATGGCCCGCTTCTCTCTCACTTTGAAGGCACCCATTCAACTGTGTGTGATACTGCACAGTCAAAGGGAGTTGCCAAGGCAATCATCATCACAGAGTAATACATGATATCTCATGCTAAGAAATCATGAGAAATGCACACAAATCAAGTAGGCTATTCGATATTTTAATGTGAATGCAAGCAAGAGGAGAACCATTTTCTATGCTTTTGTGTTTGGTCATCCGCTTCTGTCCACCGCTAAAGCTTCTCTCTCAGCCTACACATTTCTACACGTATGCTTTGAGTATTGAAGTTTTTGAATTACATACTTAATTAGCTTCTCGCTTTGGGCATCAATGATGTGTTCAAGGTTGTTGGGGTTTTGCTTCATTGGTTCAAATGAATAAACATACTCACATGGCAAGTTTTTGAGAGGGAATGATGGATTTGAGTAAGGAGATAACTTATGTGCTCGTATAGCGAGAGAGAACCTGTGACAGTCTTCTATCTCAATTTAAGAAAGATTGCAACGTTGAAACTTGGGGTCTAGACCATATTGGCATGTGCTACAAGGAGAATTGGGAATGGACACTCGATAATGGGTGTAGCATGCTCTTATATTAGAAGTTTGAATGATTGGATTTCTATGTGATGGTCTTCTATCTCAATTTAAGAAAGATTGCAACGTTGAAGCTTGGGGTCTAGACCATATTGGCATGTGCTAAAAGGAGAATTGGGAATCAACGCTCAATAATGGGTGTAGCATGCTTTTATATTAGAAGTTTGAATGATTGGATTTCTGTGTGAGAAGCATCAGTTGACTAGACCTTTCAATTTTGTGGCTCTCCATGCTTTCACAATATGTGAGTATTCTATTTTTAAGGAAATAATCTCCGAGAATTTATTGGTTGCTGCTATTAAAGATTGACTACCAGCAAACATCAACTAATGTTAGAATTTATGTCTGTAGTGTGTGATTCTCATGTGATCCTAATGCCTTTCATAGTGGAAAACATATATTATTTACTTGAAAGAACATTTGTGGTATGATTTCTTCCAAGGATGTTGATTCCCTAGTCAAGCCCTTGGTGACTCATGTTATGCTAAGAAAATGTTAACCAAGGGGAGAGGATGGTGACTTGATCTTGTCAAGAGAATGCATCCAAGATATGACTTGGAAAAGGCATGGGTAGACACTGACCATGTTCAAAGGGTGTGTGGATGGACTACAACATGTTTATGACCATGGTATGAGGCTACACTATTAAAGAGTGTTATTGTCTTGATTGAGCATTGCAAGTCCACCTAGTGGTGAGCTTTCTATTTGCATTGTGCAGGACTCATCACCAATTTCCACATGTGAGTTCAAGAAATACGATTGGGAATCACTAGTGTTTTAACTATCAATTAATTTGTTAAAAAACTTGGATTAAATCCACCATAATTTCATGGGTTTGTGGTAGATAAGGCCAAAGAGAGATTTTAGTACTATGTATAATGGAGGGCTAGACAACATCTTTAGGGCAAAAGAGAGGTCATGTGTTTTTCATTAAAAGCAAGGACTGCAAAGAGTTACATGCAATACATATAGTACCAAAGACATTGACAAACAATTTTATAACACTGTAGTGCCTAGAGGAATGAAAAAACAAGGGAGGAGGCAATAGAACAATCACAAATCATGAGAGCATGGTGGAGAAACAAACAAGTAACACTCCATTCTTGGACCAATTGAAGCCTTTGTGGGAGGATAGGATAGCTCAAGGGGCTAACGTCATGGTTCAGGTAAGTAACATACATTTGGATTTGAGAGTGTTTGTTTTCTTTTGGATTGTAATGCAATTTAATTTGGCTCATTTGCAGTGGATTCTAAGGAACTTGCCAACACTCCAAAGACAAACTTGTCAGAATCCAAACATGGAATCTAGTAGGCATTGGAGGGTATATAAGGCAAATATCATTGTATGATGCTTGTGTTGGGGACTTGACTATTGCATCGTTGCAAATTGCACGGTGTGGCCAACACGAAAGAGGATTGCATATATTGCATTTGGTTCGTCATTGAAAAAACTCTCAAACTCGTTGCAAAAAAGCTCATCATTACCCCCCCCCCCCCAAACTACATAAGAGAATATCTACAAGAGGGAGAGAAGGCTCATGGAAGAGGCTTGGGGAGACTAGAGCTACAACAACATGAGGCCTAATGGTGGAAGAGATTGATGAACAAGGGAGAGGAGGGCTGCTTTTATAGAGATTTTGTTACCCTCCTTCACCCATTTACAATTGCTACCTGTGGATTCCTTTCCCCATCAATCACATAAGCACGTATGTCACCATCCATGTCCTTTTTGGCTACTCTTGCCATGTGTCCCATCACAAGATGCTCAAGACTCTTAAAATATTGAGAAAGTCAAGAGTCTCCTCACATGGAGCCCATAGGGACCCTCTCTTTTCCACATGTCCACATCCTCCTTATTCCACATAGGAGTTCTAGAAGGATTCCTCTTGACTTCACACTCCTCCACATGCCTTCCACACGCTTGGCATGTGGCCTCTCTTATATTATTGGAACACATGGACATGAGCCCACCTCTTTATATGACTCACTCTTCCTATTTTCTAAAAAACTCCATAATATCCCATACACAAATAACTCTCACCCCATACCAAGGTATTTATAATTCATACCTATGGTATTTACAATGAGCCATTCCACTCATCCTCTCCATCCCATACAATATCATAGAAAATAGAAATAAGTGAGAGCCGCTAGGCTATCACTTGATACTCAAACTCTTATCAAACATACAGAAAAACAATACCAATGCCAAATTAAAAATATCAATTTTTGGCGTCACACCACCTTTTATTTTTGCACATAGTCCTCAGACTATTTGTTGCCAGGCATGGACCATGGATGCAACTTCACAAGCTCAATGATCCATGGATGCACCTTCAGGACCTCAATGATCTATGAAGTGTCTTCAGATGCTAGATTTGAAACACTTCACCAAACCGGCAATAAAAAGAGATAGGTTATTGCCTATTAGATCTAGCTTCCCAAAGCTTTGAGTACCATAAAGATTCCACACTATTTAGAATTCCACTTTGTGCAAGATCTTCAACTTTGTGCAGCCCCACACACGGTAGAAAGGAATTGCCTCATGGCCCGCTTCTCTCTCACTTTGAAGGCACCCATTCAACTGTGTGTGATACTGCACAGTCAAAGGGAGTTGCCAAGGCAATCATCATCACAGAGTAATACATGATATCTCATGCTAAGAAATCATGAGAAATGCACACAAATCAAGTAGGCTATTCGATATTTTAATGTGAATGCAAGCAAGAGGAGAACCATTTTCTATGCTTTTGTGTTTGGTCATCCGCTTCTGTCCACCGCTAAAGCTTCTCTCTCAGCCTACACATTTCTACACGTATGCTTTGAGTATTGAAGTTTTTGAATTACATACTTAATTAGCTTCTCGCTTTGGGCATCAATGATGTGTTCAAGGTTGTTGGGGTTTTGCTTCATTGGTTCAAATGAATAAACATACTCACATGGCAAGTTTTTGAGAGGGAATGATGGATTTGAGTAAGGAGATAACTTATGTGCTCGTATAGCGAGAGAGAACCTGTGACAGTCTTCTATCTCAATTTAAGAAATATTGCAACGTTGAAACTTGGGGTCTAGACCATATTGGCATGTGCTACAAGGAGAATTGGGAATGGACACTCGATAATGGGTGTAGCATGCTCTTATATTAGAAGTTTGAATGATTGGATTTCCATGTGATGGTCTTCTATCTCAATTTAAGAAAGATTGCAACGTTGAAGCTTGGGGTCTAGACCATATTGGCATGTGCTAAAAGGAGGATTGGGAATCAACACTCAATAATGGGTGTAGCATGCTTTTATATTAGAAGTTTGAATGATTGGATTTCTATGTGAGAAGCATCAGTTGACTAGACCTTTCAATTTTGTGGCTCTCCATGCTTTCACAATATGTGAGTATTCTATTGCTAAGGAAATAATCTCCGAGAATTTATTGGTTGCTGCTATTAAAGATTGACTACCAGCAAACATCAACTAATGTTAGAATTTATGTCTGTAGTGTGTGATTCTCATGTGATCCTAATGCCTTTCATAGTGGAAAACATATATTATTTACTTGAAAGAACATTTGTGGTATGATTTCTTCCAGGGATGTTGATTCCCTAGTCAAGCCCTTGGTGACTCATGTTATGCTAAGAAAATGTTAACCAAGGGGAGAGGATGGTGACTTGATCTTGTCAAGAGAATGCATCCAAGATATGACTTGGAAAAGGCATGGGTAGACACTGACCATGTTCAAAGGGTGTGTGGATGGACTACAACATGTTTATGACCATGGTATGAGGCTACACTATTAAAGAGTGTTATTGTCTTGATTGAGCATTGCAAGTCCACCTAGTGGTGAGCTTTCTATTTGCATTGTGCAGGACTCATCACCAATTTCCACATGTGAGTTCAAGAAATACGATTGGGAATCACTAATGTTTTAACTATCAATTAATTTGTTAAAAGACTTGGATTAAATCCACCATAATTTCATGGGTTTGTGGTAGATAAGGCCAAAGAGAGATTTTAGTACTATGTATAATGGAGGGCTAGACAACATCTTTAGGGCAAAAGAGAGGTCATGTGTTTTTCATTAAAAGCAAGGACTGCAAAGAGTTACATGCAATACATATAGTACCAAAGACATTGACAAACAATTTTATAACACTGTAGTGCCTAGAGGAATGAAAAAACAAGGGAGGAGGCAATAGAACAATCACAAATCATGAGAGCATGGTGGAGAAACAAACAAGTAACACTCCATTCTTGGACCAATTGAAGCCTTTGTGGGAGGATAGGATAGCTCAAGGGGCTAACGTCATGGTTCAAGTAAGTAACATACATTTGGATTTGAGAGTGTTTGTTTTCTTTTGGATTGTAATGCAATTTAATTTGGCTCATTTGCAGTGGATTCTAAGGAACTTGCCAACACTCCAAAGACAAACTTGTCAGAATCCAAACATGGAATCTAGTAGGCATTGGAGGGTATATAAGGCAAATATCATTGTATGATGCTTGTGTTGGGGACTTGACTATTGCATCGTTGCAAATTGCACGGTGTGGCCAACACGAAAGAGGATTGCATATATTGCATTTGGTCCGTCATTGAAAAAACTCTCAAACTCGTTGCAAAAAAGCTCATCATTACCCCCCCCGCCCCCCCCCCCCAAACTCCTTAGTAATGTATACGAAGCCCATACTAAAGAGCGCTCTTCATTTTGATTTAGAAAGCTTTGAATTCCAAGTTCAGAGCAAAAAGGTATGCTCCTATGAAGTTCGATGCCTATTTATGCAAACGTGTTTAGGAAAGTGATTTGGGGATTGGAGCTCCCCCAAAAGTGGAAATCACTTTCTTGAGCATAAAATGCCTTATGATGGCAAAAGTGTAAGAATGTGCCTTGGAAGGGAGGAGGGCCTTTGAAATCACCTTTGAAAGGGCTTTGGAGAAATTGTGCTTAAGAAAGCGATATGGAAAATGTGGATAGCTCTTGCTTGCATTTCTCTCAACGGAAAATATGTATAGCTCTTGCTTGCATTTCTCTCAACGAGGGTGATATAGAGGTGAGCACTCCATCGACATTCTCAAAAGATCCCCACAACATGACAATCATTGCTGAGAACTACACGTTTTTGGCACCATTGTTGAGGAGTTCTAGGTATGTTTTGGGATGCATTAGATTCTCTCAACGCATTGCCCAATGCTTAAGTAGCTTAATGTATGGCTATTGGTATTGGAGCTTAGCAAGTGTGAGTGCAAAGAGGGTGTTCTCAATGTTTTTGTGTGCTTTTACTATACAATAGTGGTCAAATTGAAGGGATAGATAGGTGTTTGGATTGCTAAGGTACTAGTCTAACGCATTGCCCAATGCTTAATAGCTTAATGGACAACTATTGGTATTGGAGCTTAGGAAGTGTGAGTGAAAAGAGAGTGTTTTCAGTGTTTTTGTGTGCTTTTGCTATACAATAGTCATCAAATTGAAGGGATAGATAGGTGTTTGGATTGCTAAGGTACTAGTCTTTTTAAAAGCAAAGAAATGATGCGTTTGTGAGAATTTGAAGCTGTTTGAAGGAACAAGTTCTTTCCACATCATAGAAAATCTTAAAATGTGTTGGAAATGTGTTCTTTTTTGTTGTTTTTTTTTTCATATATATATATATATTAAAATTTTGGTTTCCATAGGTAGAGTAGATAAGATAAAACCGTTCGGGCCCAAAAAACCCTGAACAAAAACAAGATTTGAGGTAAAAATAATTAAAAAATCAATCAACAAAAAGTACACATTTGGACATTGACTTAGCAAATAGGCATTGACATATACGTCAGTGCTGCTGCTTGATCTAGCACACCTACCTAACATCCTCACCAATTGCTAGTTGGACAATTAATGCTGGCAGCTGTAGGGCAGTTGGAATAGGACACTGACATATAAGTCATCGCTGTTGACTTAATACATCATGCTGACTTAGCCAACCAACAAATTAACTACCTAGACTGAAGTAATTTGGTCAATTCTTATCAACATCTAACTGTGAACTGTAAGTCAGTGCCCTGATGAACTTGGTCCAGTGATGATGTCCAAGTCACTTTTTTGCGAATTTTGATGTATTGCTCAATTGCTAGGTAGGAATCTGAGAAGTTTTGACAGCATTTCTAGAGATTTGCTAAGTTAGTGTCAAATTTTGCTAAGTTAGCATCTTGCACTAACTCAACGTCCTAATCCCTGTTTGTAGCCTTAAGTCAAGGTCGAGGGGTAAAGATTAAGTCAATGCCATTGACTTAGCCTAAGTCAAACTGATAATGGGTCATCTACATGTACCTTAGGTTTAGTAGGGTGCTACAAATACAACTGAAGCATGAAGATAGTGCTTGAAACAACATCCACCTCCTCAAGTCAAAATCTGCAGTGGAATGCTTAGAGCCTGATTATGTCTTAAAAGGGGGGCCACAACCCTAAAAGGGGGGCAACTTGGAAACTCTCTAGAATGCACCTTCAAGTCAAGATGGTGACTTAAGGCTATGCCAGCATGGTGGAATTGCCTATCTTGTCAGCATGAAAGCTGGAGCAAAGTGCTAAATGAATCACAGAAGGCTACTCTTAGTGAACCCTAAAATGCCTTTGGGTCTAGCCAGAATGGATGTTCTGGTCAGGACGCTGACTTAGCTAAGTCAGCACCGTTGACATAGCTAAGTCAGTGCTGCTAACTTAGCCCCTGCCCTATAAAAATGCCTAGACGCTGACACAGATGTCTTGCCATTATGCTGCCAACATTCTCCCAGGTTTCCTATAGTTTTTGAATTTTCACTCCAGCCTCCATTTCAGTCTCGACAGCATCCTCTCAACATGGTTGATCACTACCCCATGTCATCAGATATTGAAGAATCCTTTCGATCGAGAATCGGATGTTCAGTTTGACTTCAAAGAAGAGATGTCTAGAATCCATGCGACCCACTTCCCTTTCCCCTTCCCCTTCTCGCTTCTCCTTCCGTTCTCCCTCCTCCTTCCATTCTCCCATCCTCCCTTCCTTTTCCTTTCTCCTTTCCCTTGCATGCATGTTTAAGTCAAATTTTCATTTCATTACAGTACCAGCTGTTTGTCACCTAAAACCTAAACCCTGCCAGCCTTGCTTTTGTAAATTGGTATCACCCAAATCTAACGTCCAACCAAACCTGATTTTGGATACACCATATATGCCTTCGAGAAAATAACTATCACTTCAGATATTCTTTTGGAAAAGCAGTGAGAAGACCATGTTATAAACCTCTGAATTGCACACGGCCACTCTGACAAGTCAAGTATGCATACATCCTGATTATTTCCCCCAAATTGCCGGGGCAGTTGATCGCTAATCCTCTCGTAGAAAAAGGCCCTGTTTGTAGGCCTCATGCTATAAATTCTGTGTTGCTTTCAGCTCGCATCCAAAGGATCTGAAGCAGATTACCTTTCGTGAACATCTAATGATCAAAACTACACAAATCTCCAAGAAGTCTGTCAAACTTTTGTAGTAATGCGTTCTGCATATTCTTTGCTGCTTAAAAAAGATGCTGCAGCTTTCTTCCAGTCATCAGGCTTTGGCATTATGATAGCAACAAAACCTTCAGTTGCTGCCTGCCAGCCAAAAAGTTTTTTTTTGGAGCATATTTAAGATACTGCAGGATACATCCCATCTTCCTTCCCGAAGAAAACAGATGGGCAAATTAGTTAAATAGACAAGGAATGGCGGTCTCACCTTAAGTTTTAGTAAGGACGGCTCATCTGTAAGGCGTTCGTTGACTTCGAGCAGTGCTCCTTTCACACAACATCTGTTATTCAATCCCCGATCACAAGCTGACTGCCAATATACTGTATTGCTAGTAGAGTGATGCCAAAACTCAAAGCGAACAAAATATCCCTCCAGACAACGGACCTGATGATGTAAGTGGTATTGTTCGAAATAACTTTACACAGAGCCGAATTGGGCTCCAGTACACGAGCATTCTGCAGACGATATCAGAGTTACACAATGTAATTCCGACTCCAAACACTTTCAACAAGTTGCGGGGTCAGATTAAATTTCTTCCTGATCAATCTTAGAATTTCCAAAACACTCACAGTTTTCCGCTTGCCTGTTGCTTTCATGTCAGCCCGGCTTTGCTTTCCCACATTGAAATCCACGGAAGTGACCGCAGAATCACCATCCAGTGCAATATGGGTTGGGGCTAATCCAATAACGCACAAGCTTTACAACAGGACGTATCCATGGACAAAATGAGATTTGGTAGTGGCAGATAATCCTTGGTTATTTTCATGAGGATTCTAAATCTTACAAAACCTTGTAGTCAAAGCACAACTTTAGTGTCACTTTTTTCCCATGTACAAGCTCAAGACAGAGGGGAGAGGGGTACCCATTGTTGTGCTTGTAGATGTACTGATCATGGCGCTCCTTCAAGAAATCTGCAAGGCGGGAGATCGCAGCAAGGTCAAGCAAAAAAGGGAGGATGAAGTGAATAAGAAGGGCGCCAGAAGTAGAGGTGATGATTACCAACGACGAAGAAATGATTGTAGTTAGATTCGACGGCAGGAGGAGGGCGCAAGGGGAGCTCTTGGGCAGTCGGATAGAGAGCCTGGGAGTGATGGGCTATCGAGGAGGACCCCTCATCGACAAAGCTCTCATCCTCCATCAGGGAACGCTTCTACGGCTTTAGGACTTCCTTTATGACCTTCACTTGAGCTAGCCGGAAGAAGAGTCCCAAACATGACTCCCTTTTTGGCCTGCCTTGGCCAGGTCTAAGGCCGCGTTCACACCACCCGCCCGGCCACGGATAAAGAGGGTGGAGAGGAAGATGTCAATAAAAGCAGCCTGACAATTACATCAATGGATGATTGGCTTAGTGGTAGGCAGACTCTTTTGGAAACAGGCCACCTGGGTACAATACCCAATTAAATTATTTCACGCGCTTCTCATTTGTTGTCCAACGAGTTGGGCGGCCCTCTAGTGTCGCCCATCATTTTTTGCACTCCACGTCTGGGTCCCCGTCCACGATTGGGCCACATTTGCAAACGCACTTGCACCTCATTTTTGCACGACGGGTAGGTGGGTGGTGTGAACCCGCCCTTAGTATTGGCGCTTCCTCTAAGAAGCTAAATTATGGCCCCATAATTTTGTCCCGCTCTTCTTCTTCTTCTTCTCTCTATGTCTCAGCTTAAAGCTAAATTTCTATTTAGGCCCCGCTTCTTCTTCTTCTCAGCTTTCAATTTGTCCGGGCAGGCCTCTTGAATGTATTCAACTTGTTAAAAAATAAATAAAAACTAAAAATAAATAACACACCCACACCACTCGAGGTCATGGGTGTTGGGCTAGTGGTTTGAGTGTTGGACTGCCAACCCTCAGGTCATGTGTTCAAGTCTTGGTGGCGCGGGCATTGTTGCGTGCATGTGTGTGGTGAGTGCCACAGTTATGGACCCATTGCTCACCGATCCCTAGGAAGCATGACTCCCTTAGCCACAATTGCATTAGAGCGCCTCCTCATGCTGACGTTGATGCTATTAAGCGGGGATAGTGTGTCCCTGCGATCTTGTAGAGTTACGCTGGAGTTCCCGCAAACATCTTGAGCCAAGAGCATCAAATTGGCTAGTCAGTTTTAGACCACCTAAGGTGACTTAGGCCCCATTTAAGAGCACTTCCCCATGCCAGCCAGTGGCACTAGAGCTGGGCCATTGGCAGCAGGGGGAATTAGCATCCCCACGACCCCACACTAGAACTGGGCCATTGGCAACAAGGGGAATTAGCATCCCCACGACCCCACATTTCCTGCTGGCTTGGCAGTGGGCTGCTAGCCTTGGAGAAGGGGATTTTGGCAATTCGAGCCCAACATTCGAATGCTGGATTGCCTAGAATCGGTTTGGAAGGCAGTTTTAGCCATCATGATGGTGCAAGCACCCCTCGTTTTGCCAAGCTTCAAAAGCAAAAACTACTGGCTGCGAAGGTGACTTTGTCTACAGGGGCTGACACCTCAAAGCCAAGTGATGACAAGCCCAAGAATCTTGATCCACGGTGCAAGATGGCCGCAAAGATTAGACGGCGCATGCCAATTGTAGGTTTTTGGTCAAAAGTTTATATTGAAAATGAGTGCTTTACAAAAGAAACTGCTAGTTGGGCTAGTGGTTAAGGCTCTCAATTGTGACACACGAGGTACCTGCCTATGAGTAATAAATTAGCCTAATAATTAGAAGTTTTAAAGGCCCCCCTAAAAAGCTTTGGCAACAAGATCAATGGATGGGCGACACCCGTCAAAATATGTCATCAAAATGGTCACGAGGGGTTGTTCTATATATATAATATTCTTTCAAATCTCCACATCCATTTGATGAATTTCTAAATCTCTATGTTGCAAATGCTAAGAGAACACAAAAAATATGTGAGTGCTTTGTGAGTGTTATGAGACTACTCGGTAGTGTTTTGTGACTATTATGGGACCACTTGGTGGTTTATGACTGCTTGGCAGTGCATTTGATTCCTAGGTTCAAATTTCCACATCCATTTGATGAATCTCTACATCTACTCTGCTGCAAATAATAAGAGAACACAAACACTGGTCATGCAAATATGTGAGTGCTTTGTCATTGTTATTAGACTTTGGTAGTGCTTTGCGACTATTATGTGGTTGGTTGGTAGTTTATGACTACTTGGTAGTGCATTTGATTCTTAGGCCACAGGTGATGGTGCTCCTCATAAATGGTCGTGTATGTGTGGGCGTGTGAGTGAGAGAGGTAGAATTGCTCGTGCACATTGCCTCCTAGTATAGTGGTAAAGCAAGTGCTTTTGGATATAAAAGAGAAAGCAAACTAGATTCGAACATGCAGCTATATTGACGAAGAATATGTTCTATCTGAATTTTGCTAGTTTAGCATATAACCAAACATTTGTTTTTTGAAAATTAAATCTAGCACAAAGAAATTTCAATTTGGCACATAGCACTTTGCATTTTGAACATAATACTTTGCATTTAGCACATAACCACACATTTTGTGCGAGGAGAGTTGGCACAATAATTATAAGACCAAGGAACGTGCCTTTCCTTAAGTTCTTATTGATTTGCATTTAGCACACAACAATTTGCATGTAGCACATAGCACTTTGAATTTGGCACATAGCACTTTGCATCTTTTAGTGCATAGCAATTTGAATTTGGTTAATAGCACTTTGCATTCCGCTTATAGCAGTACGCATTCCACACATAGTGCTTTGCATTTAGCACATAACCACACATTTGTGTGGGGGGAGAGTTGGCACAATTCCTCTCAAAAAATTACAAGAGCAACGAACATGCCCTTCTTTGGGTTCATTTCAAGTAACATTCAACACAACTCAATTTGGATTTAGCACATAGCAATTTGATTTAGCACATAGTACCCTACATATAGCACATAACCACACATTTGTGTGAGGGTAGAGTCTAAAATTATAAGACCAAGAAAGATGCCTTTCCTTGGGTTCATATTGATTTGCATTTAGCACATACCAATTTGAATTTTGCAAATAGCACTTTGCATTTGATACATAACACTTTTCATTTATGTCATATAATGGGATATTTGACTCTAGTAATGATCTTAACTTCCTGAAAGAATCAATTTAAATTATATTTTACGATAAAATAGCATTTTTATAATGTATTAATAAATGTTCTATGGTTCAAGAAATCTATTGATGAATTACCATGGGGGAAAACTCAATTGCAATTGTTATTTCTTTTTCTAAATGCTATCAACATAAATTACTTCTCTTTTTAAAGTAATTAACCCACATTGGTTTTACAAAACTTGGTGGAGAAGGATGGATTATACACATGAGGAGAGAGAGAGAGAGAGAGAGAGAGAGAGAGAGAGAGAGCATGTGTCTGTGTATGCAGTTGTCCGTGTGTATCGTGTGGAACACGCCCATTCTTCTTTCTCTAAGAGATGAAGCTCAGCACTTTGAGCATTTCTTACTAGAGAGAGAGAGAGAGAGAAAGAAAGAAAGAAAGAAAGTTTATTAAAGTCTTCCAAAGACCGATGGGTTTATGAGACTGTGAAAAACCTAGTACAAATGAGCTGTGGTGGTGGAGCTACTAAACAAGCATCCACACAATGCAAATGCAAAATATGTAGAACGTCAGTACTAAATCCTAAGTACAACATAGTCATGTTATGTCGGTAGAGGACTATCTCATCATCATCATTATCATCATTACCATCAAGACATTAGGGTGGATGTGGCAATGGGAGCATGAAATCGACGATAGAGTCTTGTCGGCCACTCAAAGGTGCAGCCCTAGCATGTCTCTTGTTCATAGCTCTGCGTCTGACCATGGCTACTGTGACCCCCGTTGGTCGAGACCCGACTCTAAACATGGAGAGGATGTCCCTAAGTGTGATCTATGTGTCAACCCTCTGTTTGAGCTGTCAGGTCATAGGCTCTGGGTCACTGTCATGTCAAGGCCTCGTCCTGTGGGTGTGCATGTAATCTGGCTGGAAAAACTCTGTGATAGAGCTCTGAGAGGGATCTCTTAAGGAAAAAGTCTCCTCCTATCTTCGTGCTCGAAGTATCCTCTTGCGGTGTCTGAGTGCCTCATAAACGAAACCTGCCAAAGATCATTGGTTTGGGTAGGAGATGAATCAGGCCACAACCCCATAGCTATCTCTGAAGAGGCAGTAGAAACATCTGCACATCTCATAGTAAACAGGACACCTGAAGATGAAGTGCTCCTCTGTCTCAACCTCCTGCATGTCACACAAAGTGCATATGTACCTCTCCTTGGGTAGTCGCCCTGCTCTGACGCTCTCGATACGAAGTCTATGTGAAGAAACCCGGAACTACCCAAGAGAGATCCTCAGTGAGTGGGGTAAGCAAATTTGAGTGTACCCTCGTGGGTCAATGAAACCCTCCGTTGTGATATGTAAGAAGTGATCTCTATAGAAGCCCAGCTTCACTGGAAGATCACTCTGAACCAGCTAGGTCTAGAATGTGTGTAGCTGTAATAGATCCTCACGGATAACCTGGTTGACCTTGTGTGATAGGAGGGGAGGGAGAGAGAGAGAGAGAGAGAGAGAGCGCATGTGTCTATGTATGCAGTTTTCCGTGTGTATCGTGTGCAGCACACGCCCATTCTTCTTTCTCTAAGAGATGAAGCTCAGCACTTTGAGCATTTCTTGCTAATGCGCTAGCACTTTTTTCTTTTAAACTAGTGAGGGACTTACATTTGAACACCATGCTTATCATGAGAATACCAGTGACCTAATTTGTTCCCTATATGCTATGTTGACGATGCAAGTTTGCTGCCCAAAGCCCAAATCCATTATGTTTGCAAGCCTATAATGGCTTACGACACAAAAACAAGCACAAGTCAGAGAAAGAGCAAGAGTAGATGATCTTTACCTTCGTTGCCCGGCTAGTGAATTTGAACCTTTAAATCCTTGAGATGCGCACAGAACAGCTATAAGAGTGTGAAGAGGAAAGACCTTTGCATTCACCACATCTGGAACAATCCTGTTCTCTGTCTTCCACTTTAAATAGTCTTGTTAGGAGAATCTCGTGAAGCCCCTGCCATTTTGCCCAAGAGTGCATCATTAGCAGTTTCTATCAATTACCATGCATAATCAAAGCTGCAATGCTTGTGCAAAGAATATGGCACTCTGTAGCATTGTCTTGGAATTACCCACCATTTTCTACTAACGTGATCTTTTGACGACCCAAAAACTTAAACTTAGCCCTCCGTAGGGCCTCTTGTGCCTGAGCTGCGTGACCATCTCTGCCGGCTGAAAATGAAGCTTGAAGCGGTGGCTCTTGGAAAGACTCGTCCAGCTCTCAATCGTTGTATGTTTGATCTCCATTTATGGGAGACGAGCTACCGTCTGCCGCATTGATGTTATTGAGCCTCATAGCCGGGAGCTATGGATTTGAGTCCTCCGTCTCTGATACCTCTCTTTGAAGAGCAGCGGCTCCAAAAAACAGAGCATGGCTGAGTCATTTCTAGCATTTGAGGCAGAAATGGATGGTGATTTCTTGAGTAGTCGAACGATTTCCAAGGAAATCAACATCAAAATCATTGATTGATCTTTGGCAAATCATCGTAGAGCTCCTCCGGCAGACCATATCTCAGCATCATCCGGACCCCGAGCGGCGAGATGGCTCCCCCTTCTCCTACCATAAAACTTCATAGGCCTGCGAGAAGCTTGTGACAAGATAGCCAATGCCTTCCAAGTAATGTGCCGCAATGAGGGCAAGGAGCAATAGCCATGGAATGGCATCGAAATTGGTGGTGAACAGAGGAGAGGGTTTTCCAAGGTGACAAAGTGAGAGGAGTGGGAAAGAATCGAGAGCAAGCAGTGGAAGATGTGGGGATGTGAGCTTAGAGAGATGGTAGAAATCGATGGTTGAAGAGGAAGAAAAAGATGAAGATGTAGAACTTTCAAAAATCCCATGCCAAAGTTTGCAATCTATACAATAATGAATGGGCTTACCAAATGCATGATCGTTCTAGTGACGATAGGAAGTGAATCTGCAGGGATGGAAAAGATCCCAAAGACATAATCATGAAGGAGAAGGCCAGGGATTGAATTAAAAGAAAATTGCAAGTAGTGGGTGGGGCCCACAAGCATCTGATACACTACCATAGCCATAGCTTCAAGGAGGAATAAGGAAAGAAGAGCAGTAGGGAGTATGCGCCCCCTGATGTCTAGAAATTATGTGAACACCAAGAAGGAAAGAAGAGCCAATGTAAGAGAAGGAAGAGGAGTTACAAAGAAGACATTTTGATAGTTCTGTGCCTCAAACGAGGCAGGAGGGTTTTCTTGCCATTTTAATAATCTATTTTCCAAAACCATGGCATGTGGCTCAAGAAGAAGCAAGTATTTCATTTCATGGCACAATGCTACTTGAAGTACCTAACGATTTTTAAAGGCCATTGGACTATTAAAATGCAATTTCTATAGGATGATCTCCATAAATGCCAATTTGAAACTTAACAAAATTTTATTAAAATTACATGTGGAAATTCACAAAAGGGTTTCAATCCTCCACTATAGCACTCCCTCTATGGAGACACTGCTACAAAACCCCAAAGGTATACGACCTCCATCAACTTCATCCCAGCTAGTAGAATCAAAATGCCCCTTTGTTTCCTCCAAATATTTTTGGCATGGACTTGCATCTTGCATCTTGCAATTGCCCGACACATTTTTCATGGCAATAGCCTGCCAATTACATGCCACCTCCTCCATTTCAACCTCCTCATTCCTTGGTTCTTTGGAATGGCCACAAGGACCCACTTCATGGAGGTCCATCTTCCATTGCATGTGCCCTTGCTCTTAGTGAGCAATCTTCATTATGAGTGTGGATCTCATGTTGGATTTGTGAGAGCGCTCCTAGTAGGTGCCCACGACATTCAAAAAACTAGTGCAGAGTGGAAGGGGCAGGCTTAAGGGTGAGCGCAAGGAGGGAGGGGGGGAAGTGGGCTGATGATGGAGCACAGGGAGAGAGGGAGTTGAGAGGGATACCAATCGCTTGATTTCCTCAACGATGGCAAGCTTATAGTTCCTAACAACTCCTAACAAAAGTGCTCATACACCTGTCACTCTAATGAATATTTCTCTCATCTTCCAGTAAAAGGTCTATAGAAAGTCTCGGCTTTCGATGCAAATTCCACATGTAATCTAAACAAACAACACCGTTTTCTCTTACTCCACTAAACAATATCATGCATGCATTCTAGAAAGGGCATTGGTTTTGATGATAGGATCAAGATGTGAAGTGCCAATGGTCGATTGGGAAGGTCGATAGGATGTGAAGTGCCAATGGTCAATTGGGAACGTCGATAGTTGATAGTTGATAGTTCGTAGTCGATAATCAATTTTGTGGACCTAGGAGCAGTGTTGGAGTAGTGCCCTTTTTCCTTTCTATTGTAGAGTCTTTAAAGGGAGGCTACAACGTGTGCATAGCAATTCATTATGCGCCCATATGTTGCAACATCATACTATACTTCATACATGACAAAAATGTACCCCACATTTAAAAAAAGCTTGTAAGAAATTAAAAAACAATGCATGTGCGAGAGCTCAAGCACACAGGATAGATTGAAAAAAATGGAAACACTTTTCTACATGCTCAACAAATGAGTGCTCATCAAGCATCCTTTATTACATTATCCTTGCCATTACATAGGTCAACAAGAGAATTTCAACTTATTAATACAAATCACAAGGACAATAGAGCATTTCCATTAAAAAAAACAATCAAAACCAAAAACTAGAAGAGAATTCACTAGATATAAGATGTGACACAATCATTAACAAGTATATAAAGTGAGATGAAATGGACAACATGTGCCTCTCATCCTTTGTAGTAGAGTACAACGAGACGCTATTGTATCATGCACTTTAGACCCAGTCATTACACTAGTGAGACATTAACAATCGTTAACAAGTACATAAAGCAAGACAAAATGGACAACATGTTCCTCTCATCATTTGTAGTAGAGTACAACCAAACTTTGCTATATCATGCACTTTAGGCCTAGTTCCTTAAAATTTTTCATAAACATGTCAAAAATCAAATTTCATCTTCCTCTAGGTTTACATGTGAAGACACAACATTTTGAAGGTGCTTGTTGTGCAATCCTACAATATGGAGAATTGCAAGATCATGAACTTGCATGTGAATACAATTGTTTCTTGGTCTTGAATTCTTGCATGGGTGCCATGATGGTAGGTGGACAATGATCTAAAAATTGCAACAATCATTATCTAAGTAGTTGAGCTTGTCTAAACACTGAAGCACCCAACCATTAAAAGCATCCAAAACAATAAGATATAGACAATTACAATTCACACATTAATATCCAATGATAAAACATTCCACTCACTAGTAAAAAAGAGAGCATAACATAGCTATTATTAGATATCTAATTACTTATTAAACAAACATCTGTTGAGAATATCATTATTAAAGTGATAAAGGCTGCCATATGATATGGGAGCCACAAAGTCAAATATTAATTGACTTTACTCGATGTGTCTAAATCTAAAATAGTAAACATATAATAGCAACACAAAACCAAGATGATCTAGATCAACTTTGCTAATCACACATTTGGTTGGGAAGGTCGTTATTGGGTCAATACATTCCACCAATTGCGAATAACTATGAGCCGCATACTCATATAATCACTCGCTCTACTTGATTCCTACATCACACACACACACACACGCGTGCGTGCACACACACATGCACACATGCATGCGCACACACATAGGCGTACATGCATGCACATGCGCACGTGTACATACTCACACATGCACACACACACAAGTGGTCCTTGATAGGGGCAAAGAGACGTGATACAAGCCAACAAATGTGAGCCACACACCTAGCTTTGCCCCTCACCCCCCCTTCTCTCTCTCTCTCTCTCTCTCTCCATTAGGGGAATTTGGACTTTGAAAGGGTTTCACAAGGAGTGGACTAGCAAAATAGATTAAAAACTAACGGTTTATACAGGATCCCATCACCCCCATATGAGTCCCAAAAAGTGTATCTCCCCAGGCTTTGTTGGTCCCAAAGAATGCATCTCCCTCTCTCACTTGCAAAAAGTTTCCCCTCTTTACACCCTAATGTGGTCCCCATTTCCTAAAAGTATCTTGAAGGTACTATTGCCCCAAAAATTCAAATTTTCTAAATAGTTCCAAAATGACATGAAGCCCTTCCAAGCCTTCCCCAAACTCGTGCCTATACACCCAAATCACTTTCCAAACACTAAATCTTCTTCTCACCATAATCACTTTCGAACCCACAGTTGCTTCCATGGATCCTATTCTACTTGTGCTAATATGAAATATTTATTGCTTTAAATCCCTATATGCAAATTTATTTTTCAAATCCTTTCATGGATCCATTGTAAGATTTCCCTACAATGCGGTGCTTTGCAGTTGGTGGTGGAGCAACAAAGCATAGAATGCAAGCTACATGATGCATGCTTATTGTAATGCTATTTTGTAGTCTAAAATTTTGGGGCTTTAACTCCCTAATTCCAATCTCGTTTCTCACATCCTCTCATGGTTCCATTTCAAGATGCGACAAATAAGAAATAGAAGTTCTCCCTCAGTTATAAGCACATGTCACAAATTGTGTGCTTGGTAGTTAGTGGTGGAGCAAAGAAGCATAGGGTGCAAGCCACATGGTGCATGAGGGTTGAATTTTAGAGATTCTTAATTGTCTTCTCCTTATCATTTGTTGTATAGGATAAACATCATTCAAAATTTTCCAAGCACAGGTGAGCAATGTCAAATGGATTTCAAGGATGTTGAGCATCGATGGCCAAAAAGATTCAAGCAATCAAAACTAGAGGGGAGGTTATTGATAGAATCTTACATGGTATTTACTAATTTTTGAGGTGGATGTAAGGGATCTGGTCATTCTTTAGCACTTACCACTAAACCCACGTATATTATATCTAGCTTGTAGGTTTTGTTGCTCTTTAGATGACACATATTGTATTATAGTGTGCCCTTTTGTAGACACTATTATAGATGACACATATTGTATTATAATGTGCCCTTTTGTAGCCACTATATTTGGGTCACCAATGGAGCTATATGGTACTTGCTCTTTCTGATGCAATCAGAAAGAGAACCGATGGAGGTATATGGTACTTGCCCTTTCTGATGCAATCAATCTTCTTTCATTCCAAAGAGAAAAATGATTATCTTTCTTTATTTAATAAGAATTTATTTTTCTATTGTACAAAATCCATAGAAATGTTGCCTCTGAGAGAATAGGTTTCCTATCTAATTATTTGGAAAAGCATAAGCACCATTCTCATGAGATTAAGTAAAATCATAATCTATATTGTATGCAGAAGAGGTCACTAGATATCTTATTGTTGATTATTGTCAATGTTTATCCAAAAATGAAATAAGAAAAAGTCTCCTGGCCCCAAATGTGTGAAGGCTTTATTTAAAGTTTCAAATTTTGATGAATTCTTATGCCATTACTTCTTGCCTCTAATTGGTGTTTGATGAACTCTTATGGAATTATATTGTTGCCTCTAATCTATCACTCTGAAATGTAGCAGTTTTTAAATTTTCCTTTAACGAATACAATACACCCATTAGCCACACATTTATACTAAAAATCAATTGTGCCAAAAAGAACAAGTACAATATAAACAAAGAAAGGCAACTACATCAACTAGATTTTTAATTTGAAAATACATAATAATGTTGCATTAGAGAGATTTAGTTAATTCTAACAAGATTGAAGAATAAACAACAAAGTTTGCAATGTATGGGTATGTGTATGGGTGTGCGTGTTGTAATTAATAAATTTTTAATAAAAAATTGATTTATGGGGCTTTGATTTGATAAAATAAAAAAGAGGTGTGTGTGCACGCGTGCGCGTGCATGCGTTCATGTTTGCTTGTGTTAGGGAGGGTTTATATGTAAAGGCCTCCTAATCCTTATGTGTGCACCTGCATGCATACAGGGCCCAAGAGGCCTTTTTGGTTAAAAATAAATGAATTTCCCTCCATGACATACACACACATACAAACAGGCACAATTTTTTAAATAAAGAAAATAAAATATTGCCAAGCTATTTCATTGACTCAGAGGGTTGGATTTGTAACTTCAGTGAAACAATAATAAATGTAGTTATAAATTGTATGGGTTGGTGTTTGGATACAATTAAACTACATCTAGCTATTTAAAATATGGCTTGTGTGAAAGATTTCCTACATCATTTGAATTAAGTTTGTTGAGACTATTCAAGGTTAGTGTTTGGATGAACTTTAGGTTACCTTTAGTTATTCAAAAGATGGCTTGCCTATTCAAGATTTCTTGCATCATTTGAAATAGGGTGTTGGGATTTAGTCATGGTTTGCATGAAGGCAACATAAAGGATTAATTTAGTTTCTTTTGAAATCAACAATACATCAATGCTAAACTTTACTCCTAGCCCAAAATATCACTTATTACTCTACCATGTCGTAGCTCATCTTGGTCCTTTTGCAACGGCATAAGAAATGTTGATATTGGAGTTTAAGAGCAAATGTTATGATTGGTGTTGCAAAAAATTCAAACATTTGGAGAGGGGAAAAAGAGAAGAGGTGCGCATTTGGTCATGAAATCTTGGCTTGGCCAAATGTGCACCGAATGCCATCTTGGACAAATGCATGCCTATGTGCACATCCCAAAAGAAAACATCTCTCTTTTTTTCCTTCTCTGGGTGTCTGACTTCTCCCCAGACTTCTCCCCATCTCCGAATCAATCATAACTTTTGCTCTCAAACTCTAATTTGGATGTTTCTTATGCCATTGCAATGGGAGCAACATGAGCTCTGACATTGGTATCTTTTTTGAAGTGTAAACTTGCACTTTCCAAAAAATAGCCCTGCTTTCTAGAATATGGGCCATCGTTGCAATTTAGCAAGGTCTCCTTTTTAAAAACATTGGAAAAGAGTCTTGATGGAAGGATCGTATCTCCCAAATGGTGCAAAAAGTAGAAATAATCAATAGCATCACTTTGAACCATCTTTCAATTCCCGATAGCTTTGGTTATCATCATATTTTGCCAGAATCCACCATCTTAGGCCTCAAATCTACATTTTAGAATCTTGCACGTAAATTCAAGCAGAAGAAGCAATCCAAAGTGCCTTTTCTTGACCTTTGGGCCATTATTTCCCCATCCAAATGGTTCAATCATGTAAATTACAAAGTATCAAAATTGCACTTTGTTCAAAATTCTACAACTCTCTCATACAAACATTTCCCAAAAACAAGTCATCTTCTCATAGATATTTTCCTTTCAAAGATGGTCAATATCAATAATTTGATGACAAAAATATAAAAAATGTGGCCTCTACTGTGTCTCCTAGACTCAAACTGGTTGTTGAGAGTACGAATTCCCTTCTAGAGGAGATCTATCTAAAGGCCCTCTAAGTTGGTGAGCTCCAATAGAGGATCTAGGTCTCAGGGTTACCAGGACAGTGCCTATACGGTGGCCATCTAGCTTGTGATTGCCCCCACAAGACATTGAGGAGCCTCTCCCACCCTCGCAAGGTTGGGTTCATCGATCTCATAAGTAGCAGAGGAGTATTAGACCCCTTGGGTGGAGCCCTCCAATAGGAAATGGACCAAGATGAAAAAGAAAGTGAGCAAGGACGCCACAAAGAATCATAGGCAATGCACCCAACTCAAACAAAAGGTGTGTGTGTAAACCGAGAGTTATCCTCTAAGACTCAAGGAGAGCAATTGGGGAGTGACCCCTCAGGTTGCACATAGATGCTGACAGATGAGACCTTCTTTGATCTTGTAGAAGACCCCCCTATAACAAGGGACTAGAATACCCAGGCATTTGCATAGTAGCAAGACACAAGATCTCCTGCTACTTTGGTGGCCACTGTCTCTTCTAGCCTCCCTGTTTGGAACCCAAGTGTAGGGGTTTAGAGAACTTAGGTGTGTGCACAATAAGGCATTGGAGCTCAATTACCCTCCTGTCTACCCCCCCCCCCCCCAGCCCCCCAGCCCCCCACCCCCCCTTCCCCCGATTTCTCCTTCTCCCTCCTATGCACCCATTCCCCTTGCTATAGTAACTATCTCTACCCACCCCCCACCCTCTTGCTTGCTACCATCTCCTCTCCCTTTCTCGTCATAGTAGTAGGTTTAATTGCTTCTTTTTCTTCCCTCACTCTTGCTCCTCCCCTAAACTGAATCTTGCTTCCCAACCTATGGTCAAGGAGGAGGCTAGGTCCTCTCCCCCTCCCCTCCCTCTAGCCTGTGACTTCTCCTCTCACTTGTAGTTCAGTTCCTCCTACAACTCAAGTCTCCTTGGTGCCACAGAAAGGGAGCTTGTTTTCCTAGCTTCCAAGACCTAGACCGCACCCAGGGAAGTCCCCAAGTTTTGGTGGCTTAAGCCTTGGAACTATCTAGAGATTTTGGATGCATATCCCCTGGCTCTAGAGGAGATGGTGTCAATCTTGTAGCCTCAAAAAGGGCGATCCATTGGTGTGGTTGGCTCCTCCTCTTGCCCATTTTGGGGTTCCCATTTTGCCTTCATGGGGGACCCCATCACTATTTGGTTGTATGATGGGGGAGCAAATGTACTGCATGATGGATTAGTGGATGGGACGACAAGGGATACATTTGTGGCTCACTTATGGTGCTTCAACTATCTTCTAGCTTGGCATTATTATAGAGAGGTTGGGTGTAGGCACGTCAGTAGCAGTGATTCGTTTGGAACCAAAGGTGGAGGTCACACTCTCGACTTCTTGGTCGTTTCAACACTGCACCGATATGTTTGGTGCTGACGTCTCATTCATGATATGCACTAGGCATGGAAGCTCAGCTTGGAGCTTGTCATGCCCTTGGTATCTAGATTCATAGATATAGAATATTCTCCTACCAAGCCCCCTTTGAAGTCACAAAAATCCAAGGTTGTGGTGCAAGCTCCCACTCATAGACAAGTATTTTTTTCTCTTTATCCTCATCCCCATGAGTTGAACCATGGTGAGTTGGAATGTGCATGGGCTCCACGATCATGCACATACTTAGCCATAGCATATGATACTTTGTTAAGATTTGTAGAAGGTAGTGGTAGGATGGGAAGTTGCTTTCCATTGGATATAGGAGCATATGTTTTCAGCATCAAACATCATTTGTCACCACCACCTTCTCTCGAGGAGAGGCCCAAAGGAGTGGTCCCCCATAGTAGACGGTAGTGTATGTGTTTGGATTTCAATGTCCCAAGAAGTGGCCCTAGAGGTCTATGAAGTCAAGTTGATTGGATGGGTCTCCGAGTTGGCGGTGAGTCTAGGATTGGGATCTTAAACGTGTACACACTTGCCTGTAGACAACCCTACCCTATTTTTTGGAGGTAGTTGATAGAGTGCCTTCCAAACATTGACTCTTGGATTTTCATAGGCAATTGTAACAACTTAGAGTTCGCACCGGACAAGAAAGGAGGAGCTTCTATCTTTGATATGCCTATAGGGGAGAGGAGTACTTGGGAGAAATTCATCTCATGATCAGTGGCAAATATCCATGGAGAGAGGCAAATTTCACTGGGCTCCCTAGCATCCTCTTATTTTGTTTTGGGCAAAGGAGGCACGAAAACTTGTTGGAATGCCTTGATAGGTATTGGGATTTGTAGAGGGGGGGCTTCACAAGCTTTCTAGCAAGCATAAGAACGTCAGGCCACTCCCCTATTGTGTTTCACTAGAGTAGGTGACTCTTTAAAAGGGAGCTTGCATCCTAGATGACCTACTAATAAGATGAGGAGGTGTAACAAGTAGTAGTTGGGGTTTGGGAGGGGTTTGGCAATAGCCAAAGGTGGGCCTAGTATGGTTGGGCTCCTTGGGTGGGAGATGCGATACAAAGGAGCAGCAAGGAGCTATAGTCCATGGCCCTTAGACATAAATGTGCTCTATAAGAGTGAGAGAGCTCTCTAAGATGGACTTAGCATCCAAAGAGAGACTTAGAGAGCAAGATCTAGGCTCCCTAATGGCTCATTGATTGGTGTGAAGAGTGCAAGGATTGAAATTTAGGACACTCAATTCTAAAGAGTCGAATTCTCATGCCACTCCTCCTAAGGCCAAATGGGTAGAACAGGGAGATAGGATGACTAGATAGTTCTTCCAAATTGTTGGGTGTCCATCAACTATGTAGCTTCAATGGCACTGCGAGATCAGTAGGGGAAGATGCACATGAACCCTCAAGAGCTTGTTCAAATGAACATATATATCTATAAATTGTTGTTCCAGTTTGAGCAAGGATTCTCCTTCGGTCCTTGTAGCCCGAGAGGCAATGCGTGATCAAGTTGTGATTGTAGTCTTATTGAGCTTGAGAAGACAATTAGAGGCACTGTTCACTGATGAGAATCTTTGAGAGGCCCTGCCACATCAAAAGTTCCTTGGGGAGATGACTTCAAACCTTCTGGGAGCATATTATCACTCCACTATAGCTGCTTGTTAGGAGATTTTCAACTCAGGTTTACTTCCTCAATCCTTGATTGGGGTCTCGATTTGCTCATCCCAAAGGTAGGGGTGACAAGTTTGATGTCTGCAAGTGGAGACTGATCACCTTATTGAATACCACATCCATGATCTTAGCTAAGGTCTTGAGCTTGTGGTTGAGACTCCACCTTTCTGGCATCACTCGACACAACATACCAATTTTTCAAAAGTGCAACATCATGGACAACATCTTCACCTTTTGGGAGGTAGTGGATTGGGCTGGGGAGGAGTCACAACCTCCATATATCCTTTTCTTAGATTTTGAAAAGGCTTATGGCAAGGTGGAGTGGTCCTTCTTAGAGGGAAATGCACAAATTGGGCTCATTCTTAGACAGATGGATTAGAGGAGTCTTAGCTCTTTATGTAGGGAGCCCTCAAAAAGTGCTTATTAGTAGCCACATTGATGAGGCCATTTCTCTTTTCCACTTGACATGACAAGGATTTCCACTCACCCCCTTCCTTCTCCTTTTCATATATGAGATTCTAGGTTTCTTTTTGCACTCTTTGGATATAGGCTTTGATCAGGATGGGGCTTCTGATCTAAAAGGAGGAGCTCTTGGATTCAGAGTTTGCAGACGACATGGCCCTGTGTGTGGAGGGATTAGCAACAACCCTTGAGATGGTCAAGGGAGCCTTGGATATTTATTGTGAGACCTCTGTGGCTCAGGTCAACTAGACTAAGTCTATTGACTTCTCCATAGGGACAGGGGAGGTCCAAGAGCACCAAGATTGGGGGGATGCCTTTGGCATAGACAATGAGATACCTTGGCTGCTATGTGGGTATTGATCTTTTAGCAGAGCAGTATATTGCCCCAATTCCATATGGTATTTAGCAAAAGATTTTGTATTGGAGGTCATCAAACTCTCCTTAGTAGGTAGAGATTTAGTGGCCAACGTAGTCCTTCTCATGCCCATAGCCTAGTACATAGCCTCCTGCTACTACTTTCATAGGAGTTATTGGGGAGCCTAGATGCCTCATGTGCAATTTCTTATGGGCTAGATTGGATGGCACAAGGAATACTAGAGCCAGAGGTTCATGGAAGACAACTGATCATGCCGCAAGCACGAGGAGGCTTGGGCATCACTGATCCACAGATGTAGGCAAAGCCCTCTCGGGAAAATCTACTGGTGCAAGGTCTCACTCAAGACGTAGAGCCTTGGAAGCTCCTTTTGTAGTGGTGGCTTCTTAGAAATAGCCCACACACAAGTGGACTATGGTAGTAGTCTCATCGTTGAATCTTTCTGAGCTCGCTGCAAGGATAAGTTCGAGCATCACCTCTTATTTGGCAGTCAAAGTTTCATGATGAGAATGATCTTGTGCTCAGACAAGGGACTCTCATAGGGTGGTCTCAATGGGACAACTGGAGTCTTTTGAGATGCATACTAGGCTCCCTATAGATGCAAAGGTGTGGCTAGGAGCAACATCTCATCTCTGAGGGGCAAGGTAGCGGATGCAAGAGATTGATGCAGCCATCCCTGAGCTGTGATCATAGGCAACGCTTCAGACTTGGGTAGATAGCAAGTGGTTGGGCCAAATTTTCAGGATAGGGATACTCTTGAGGATTATGATTAGGTGAGGTAGTGATTAAGCCAGTTTCTTTAGATTGGGGCAGAGAGGGCTCCTCCATTTAGAGGCTGAGAAAGCCCCAACGATGGGATCCTTCAGTGGAAGATGGTCAAGGAGGTGGGCTGTTTGGGCAAGGAATGCTTCATTGACCCTCCTGGCATCTTGGACCAGGATGCCCCTGGTGGTGCATCTAGCTTTGGGAGGCCAGCCCGTTTGGGAGGCTTAGTGGGATTTGAAAGAGTGGTTTTGGCCATCTAGAGTAGGCTAGAAAATACAAGTGGATAAGGTGGCTTTCTTCTTTTACACAACATGGATAGGACAATAGCTCTAGATGGAGGCATCGGCATGGACTCCTGAGAGAGAGAGACACTAGGCAGAGTAGTACATGCCATAGGAGGTTAGATCTAGATTTTGCATGCGAATATGGATAGTCTTTTGGCACAAAATATTCCTACTTCTTCTAGTTGGTTAGCAAGATGAGGGTTTACCCCTAGGTCCTTGACTGGAGTAGATGCGAGATGGGTGATGTTGTCGCTGCATGGATGCGTTTTGAAGACGATCCTACATTGCTTATGAAGTTTCCCTAGTGCTCAAAGGATCTGGTTGGCATCCCTACAAATTGGGCGTGGATGTAGAGTATCTAGCGGGACTTCAATTAGGGCATGGAGACTTGGTTTTGACAAAGGGGGGCCACGCCGTCCACATTAATGAGGTCTCCCTAGCGTACATGGACAGATCATCCACTGAATTGAGCTACATAAGGCAATCCCACCTACTTGGCATGACCCTCTCTCTTCTCCAAGGGATGATGTGTGGGAGATAGTGGCCATCATCATGACATGATGGAACATCTGGGTTGCATGCTTCAGTCTAGTGGGGGGCGAGCACATATTCCACCCATGGCCACTTTAATTGCCATTCTACACCTTGCGTGCCACTTGGGAGTGCATGACATTGGGTTCTAGAGCGAGCAATGAAAGGTGAGAGTGTTCTGCAAGGCTTGGCTTGCAGGAACTTTTGATATTTTCAAGTCCCGAGGGATTTGTTGGCTGTATAGTCCTCCTCCTAATCTATTAGCTCCTATTTTAGAGATTCCTAAGGCAATGAGTGGAAGAATTCTCTAGAAAGAAGTTGGTCTTCTTTCAGCCAATGTTTCTAATTATGTTTCCCATGGTCAGTGCCTTAGGGATAGTTACTTGCATGGTTGACTTTCCAAGCATTAATAGAAAGTTCCTTTACTTTAAAAAAAAAAGATTCATCTCTAAGAATATAATCTGCTAGTTTGGATGCTTTTGTCAAGTTTTTAAGTGATAAAGGCACCCACTTCATGGATAATATATATTCCTAGAGTTTATGATCATGCACAAAACAACTATGTATTACTCTTCAATGTAACGAGCAATAGAGTTGACCAAGAATTGAATGCAATACTAACTAGGACAGTGAATGGAAAGTTGTATAAATTGGGATCATAAGTTGAATGCAGCATTGTCAAGTTTTTGGAGATCCCACAAGTTACCTACTTCATTCAAGAGTTTATGTTCATGCACAATATCTTCATTTGTGAATTTATGATGATTCCAAAAATAGCTACTATATATTAACCTGATTACAATGAGAAAAACAATTGACAAACAAAACATTTGAGACAATATTAACTAGGATAGTGAATGATAAATTGTACAAACAAGTTGAGTGCAACATTGTCATCTTATTAGATAGCCCACAAGGCACCTATTTCCCATACCCCTTTTTGACTTGCATATGGTTTGAAAGCAACCTCAGTGAGATGAAGGCAGTATGCTAGAGACTAAATCAACTTTTATAGCTCAATGAAGCACCTCAAGCGATACAAAGAAGGAAAGCATCGCATGATTAAAAAACTCTATGGGATCATTTGGAAAGGGGTATGCCAGATTTGCTCTTATTCTTGATTAGTCCTCAAGGAGGCCAAACCTAGAATGATCCCTTTTGAGTCACTAAAGTTAACACAAATGGCACCTTGAAACTCAAAGAATACAACAAGGTCAAAGTATATCACTTGGGTTAGAGTCATTTTAGCATTAATGGCCATCAAGTGACCCAATTGAGGTGGTACAATTCATGGCTAAGGCAAACATTCTCAAGTTATGATAAACACCTATGCAAGAATCCTATCATGACTCTCACAAATGAGATAGCAATCTTGTTAACACCCAAACCCCTTGAGATGGTGGTCGACATGGCCACTACTACAATACATTGTAGTGTTACTCAAACTTGTGCAAGCACCTTCCTTCTCTCAAAATGAGCATTTGGATGCAATTGGGTAGGAATGGGACGAAAGTGGAACCCACAAAGGTGAATGTGTGAGCTGCTGCTATGCATTCCAAAAGTTGCAAGGGATTAAGGAAAGTTGCGTCATTCCATAGGTGATTCATTTGCCTTTTTGCTAAAGGGTAGCTCCTCTCATGGTGGTCAAAGGAAGTGCAAGTTAGCCTTGAAGATATGAAACTTGCTTTAACTTATGCCCTAGTGTTGGTATGCCCTGACTTTTTGAAGGCATATGCTAGGAAAAGGATTGGGGGTTAGAGCATGTTTGAAAGCAAAAAATTCAATGTTAGAGCTCGCTCACTATGTTTATAACAAGGACATGTTGGCAATCCTATAGGCCTTTAGGCCTTTAGAAAGTGGCATCACTACTTGTATGGAAGACCAAAGTCAAGATTGGCCATAGGACCTCAAACACTTTCTAACACAGCCCAGCCTGTTAGCCAAGCAAAAGAGGTAGTTGACTCCTGGCTATAGCCCATGAAGATACACTTTCTGCTCTTTGGATCTAATTTCTTTCTGGTGCTATCTGGAACATGAACAAAGCACTCACATCCAAATGTTCTGAAATGAGAAGCGGAAGGCTTTTTACCTGAGTAGGCCTCCAAAGGTGTTTTGCCCATCAAGGCCTTTGTGAAGCTTCGATTGAGGAACTCTCCTCCTCGATCCGTGCGAAGCTTCTTTACCTTCAGCCCGCTTTCGTTTTCCACCATCTTTTGCCACTGTTTGAATTTTCCAAGAGCTTCAGCCTTATCTCGTAAAAAATACACCCACATGTATCTACTGTAGTCGTCGACGATAAGCATATAGTAGTTACATCCCCCCAAAGCTTGAGTCGGAGCTTTCCCACTGAGATCAGCATGAACCAATTCTAGAGGAGCCTTTGCCCGATAGCCGCTCTCATGTGGAAAAGCCTTCCTTTGTTGCTTGCCCATCATACAAGCTTCACAAGGTTCCTGCACCTTTGAGAGTGCAGGCAAGTGTGCAACCATCCCTGTTTTCTGCATTTCCAAAAGAATAGGATAACTAAGATGACCAAATCTTTCATGCCATACCTTACTGATGCCCACTCCTGAAGAGACTGTTAGTGCCGTCAGCTCGTAGAGATTGTTCTTCCTTACTGCCTTGCCGACCACCTTGCCCGCTGCATTAAGGATTTCTGCTCCGGTCCTCTTGAAACGCACCTCCAAGTTGCGATCAGTTATCGCAGCAACCGAAAGCAAGTTCTTCTTTAGCTGAGGAACTAGTAATACATCAGAAAGCTCTTTAGTTTCACCCTCTTGAATGGAAAGAGAGATAGTACCTGTACCTTCCACAGGGCATTTTGCATTATTACCGACCGTCACGTTCATGGGCTCTTGTAGAGGCTTGAAAGAGCTATACCAGTCCTTCTTTCTGGTCATGTGACGGGACGCTCCACTATCAAGGAGCCACGAATCATTCGTTGTTGAAACTTTTGTTGAGGAGCATATTTCTTCAATTGCAACCCATAGCTCCAACTCAGTCTCAACTGTGTTGGCAGATTCCTTGCCTTTCGAAGTTCTTTTCGTCCTGCTGCTTCTTTCTGCAATCCTTGATCATGTGACCGCTTTTGTTGCAGTAGTGGCACTTACCTGAAAACTTCTTCTTCTTACCATTCTTCTTCTCTCCACCCTTCCCTTTGGATGTGGTTGAGAATGCTGCATCACTTCCGCCATCGCGGGTCTTCATTCGCATCTCCTCCTCTAAGAGCATCGCGCTAAACTCTTCAAAAGTGAGGGGTGGATTTCTTACCTGCGTGTTGAGTGTCGTGACCAACGCATCGTACTTTTGTGGAAGGATCCGAATGCACCTTCTGGCCAACTCTTCGCTGGTCTTTGTAATCCCAACCGCCGCCATCTGATCACGTAGATTCTTGATTCGTGTGATGAATGTCTCAGCTGATTCTCCATCAGAGCACCTCTCTGCAGCAAGCATATTCTCCAGATTTTGAATTCTGGTCTGATTCCGCGTTTCATACTGACCTTTCAGTATGTTCCAAGCCTCACTTGCCTTGTCTGTATGCTGAATCAGAGTCAAAACAGAATCACTTGAACTGGTAACAAGAGCGCAGAGTGCATCTGCGTTCCTTCGTTTCCATGCCCGAAGAAGATCTGCATTCGGTGGCGTTATGACGTTGGGGTTGTTTGGATTCGGTGATCCAACCGGTTCTGGATCCAATCCCAGAACAGTATCCAAAAGCTCATATGAATCCAAGATCGCGCTGATCTTGAATTTCCACAAAGTATAATTCGTCCCATCGAGCTTGCCTTCATTGAAGGCAGGTGGACGAATTCGCAACGGGGTTGGTGCAGCCATCACTCCTAGTAGCCTTTGCTAACAAAGCTCGTTGAACTTGCAATAAAGTCGTTACTCAGATAGCCTGAGCTCTGATACCATGTAAGAAAATAGTATGCAGCGGAAGATAACAACAAAACGCAAGTACACGATGGAAAGCTGGAGAGAATACAAAAATTCTGATATACCAAACTGCTGATACAACTGATGGTTGGCTGTCCACCCGTGCGCTCTACAGACAGAGCTTCGATGGTGATCTAGACAGATGCTGGACGGAGGACTATGAGCGTGAAGAACTGGTGATCTGATGATAGGGGGTGGCCACTTATATAGTGAAAGTGGTTGACGGTCGGCCCTGTAATAGGCAGTCGGCCTAATAGACAGTCGGCCTGGAAGACCACCGACCCTTCAGAAAACATGCCGTCAGGCAGATGAAGGATCGCGCATAGGTTATACCGTCGGGCCTGGGGCTACCGGCAGCCCCCGGACCCTGCCGCTGGGGGCTTTGCCCCCAGACCCCCACCGGGGGCCTGCGCCCCCCGGACCCCCTGCTATCGGGGGGGCTATCGCCCCCCCGAACCCCCCCTTTGTGCAGACGGGTATCTACTCTTGGCTCCTAAGCCGTCTCATAACCATCTGGTCTACTCTAAGACCCCTTCCAGTGTCTAAACTGGGGATCCCTCCCAATATCTGATACCCATCATGGCTTCTCCTCATATGGGGGCCTTACAACATTGGGTACACAGAATATTGGTGGGTTACATGAGAGGTGGACATTTGAGCTAACTCTAACATAAAGGTGGTCATGTCCAGCACATTTATCATTGATGACACTCATCACTGCCCCAGATTGCAAGTCTGAATGAAAAATTACAACACGCCAAAGCATTGCCATCGTAATTGACATGAACTGGTCAAGAAGACTCATTAATTCCTTTTCTTTGTAAGGAAACTCATTAAAGGTGGATCCAGGAATATTAAATCCATATGGTATGTCTGCAATGACCAACGTGTACTTATTCTTTAGAACTATCTTTGACAATTCATTGCAATCTCCGTTGAGCACATGATAAAAGTTTGGTGGATGGTTTTCCCCCTTGTCAAACTCTAACATGTCATCACTAAGAGTGATAGATTGTTGTCGAGTTCGATGCTCTTTTTCTTTTGTAGCCCGGTCAATCAATTGCTTAAAGCTTGCAGGCATCATACTACTCTCAGATCTCTTCTTGCCTCTTTTCTAAAGGTTTTTTTCAAAATGGTAGTTCAATATTTTAAACATTCAAATCTACAATTTGAAAGAAAAATGCCATTAGAATATGTATATCAAATTTGACATACCATGCTTTTGAATACATTGAAATATGGAGCCAAGCTCTCCATCCTGCTACTCTCTGGATACTCCTCCCGAATAGCATCCCAATCTGACATGTTCAATTTCCAGATCATTGCTTCTTGCATTCTCATGTATATTTTATGCCTGCATTGAAAACACATCCTGTAGGTAGACTAGTCATGAAGAGAATGTCATTGTCACTATTATCAGTGACTGCATTAATCTCCTCGATCATCATTTTTCCTTTGTCCTCCCTTGGACTCTTTTCCTTCTTATTTGCACCCCAATTTGCATTCTTTTTCTTATCCTTTTTCTCTCTTTTTAGCTTGTAGCAATTCTTTTTCATGTGGCCCTTCTTGCCACAATGGTAACACTCAATGTTCCATGCCCTGGATTTGGTACGAGACTTCCCTCTTTCTTGGGACTTCCCCCTGAACTGTGACCTTCCCTTTTGCACATTTAAGGCTGCATCTTGCTTGTTGCCTTCCATAGACTTCCATCTAATCTCCTTGGTCAACAAGCTACCCACAACATCATCAAACTTCAGTACTCTACCAGGTGCAGAGTTATTGACTACTGTACAAAAGGTATCCCATGAGGATGGCAATGAACACAAGAGAAATATTTCCTTAGTCTCCACATCAAAATTCATCTTTTAAGCTTGAAGTTGGTTGAAAATAATATTGAATTAATTCAAGTGAGAAGCATTGGAAACCCCTTGTTGAGAGTTCACGCTCAACATCATGTGATCATGTGTGAATAGCACCATCATGTGATCATATGTGCATAGCGCTAACCCAATAGAGTGCTATAAAGGAAAGGGTTAGATGCCCTATCCCTAACCCTAAATGGGTTTGTATATATTCTACATTTTCAACTAAATCTAGTGTACAGTTAGTCATTTGTGGTGTGCTCTCTAGCTGTGCCCTCTCTCCTCATCTCCACTCTTCTCCTCTCCCCTCTTCATATTTTGTCATGGTATTAGAGCTCCCTTGCCTTCTACTGAGGCATTGGTATTCTTGAGAAAGTGAGAGTGATTGAGAGATCAAGAGTGTTCTTGAGTGATCATGAGGATTCTCTTCCGTTGAGAGAACTCTGCTTATTGAGAGAAAATTTCTGTCCATTGAGTGTGAGCAATAGGGAGCGACGCTTCACTTCTTTGCCTTGTGAGATTTAGTGTGAGAGAGGTCATATCTCTATTGAGAGAATTGTTTGCTCTATAGGGAGAGAGAGAGAGACTATTCTTCAAAGTGCAGTGGTATTGTGTGAGAGAGAAAGGTTCCTTATTTCTCCTCAGCAACAAATTTTAAGTTCTAGTTGGATTCCTCTTAGAACTAGCACCACACAAGCAGGCTCCAAGTCAAGGCTTCATAGCCTTCATCGACTACTACAAAGTGACATCCTATCTACGTCTTCAACGAGTGGACTGCAAAGGTCCCTAGCAACAAAGAGCTCTCACCATCTGGCCAAAGCTTCATCAACCATGGGTTGCAGCTCGTTGTTAATGATGCCTAATCAATGCTCTTTGCAAGGCCTTCCAAGCTCCAATGCTGTGTCTCCAAATGACGAGCAGGACAACCAGCAAACACCTTCGATGCTCCAAAGCCCACAGCCACAAACTCTCATAGGTAGCACACAGCTTCTCAAATGCTCCGAATGACCTGCCTCTAAGCCATTTCCTACAAACAACGATCTACAAAGGCTTTCATCTGATGACTCTGTAGCTCCATACGCTGCAGCCACGACCTCTCCAGCTAGCCACAATGCATCTCTAGCAATCCGCTTCAGCAAGGTTCTCCAGCAATCTGCATCAACAAGCTTCCAAACACCATACTCTATGTTCCAACACATATGACTAGCCCACGGATTCCTTCAACTCCAGCGACGGCTCCTATGATAGCTTTGCCTCAGTCCAACTTTTGACTCTCTTGCTGCACTGACCAACCAAAGGTGACGCTCCAAAGCTCCTCTGTACAATGCTCTAGCGAAATGGTGCCCACACAGCCAAGATCTCTGTAACCAGCTCATCCATACGTGGCCTCTCTGTTGTACCTTGACCCTGCAAGGTTGGCAGCACATACAAGGCTAGCACCTCGACCCTGTAATAGAGCTCTCCAGGCCGCAACTGGCTCCTCCAATGACCACGACTAGACAGAATCTTTGAAAAAAAAGAGATGAAATCTTCCTAGATTTCGGTTGCTAATTAGGTGACACATGAATACCTCATGCTCGAGAGGTACTTTTGTCAAAGTTGGTTCTCTTTTGTTTGCCGAAGCAGCATGCTTTGCAAACTTTTCCAAGAAAATGTAGCTTAGGAATCCCAATTGCCATATTTTGATTCCTGAGATCTAGCAAGCTCTTGAAATTGAAATGACCATATCTCTTATGCCATTTTGCAGATAGTGGCATCTGTTGTGATTGAGCTGAAATGGCATGCATATCTGGTATTGTAGCTAGTATTCTATATAAGTGTCCTTCCTTGACACCTTTTCCTACTAGCTGACATATTCTAGATGGATCTCTGATAGTGCATCCATCTCAGTCAAAGATGACTCGATAGTTGTGTTCTGTCATTTGACCTACTGACAAGAGGTTCTTGCTGAGCTTCAGAACATAGAGTACATTTTTTACCAATCCTTTCATCCCAGTGAAATTGTTCATAGGGATAACTCATGTCCCTTGAACTGGATTTGGTGTATTATCTGCTGTGTAGATGGCATTTTTCTAACCTTATAATGGTTTCATCTCTATGAACCATTCCTGATGATTTGTCATGTGAGATGATGCACCACTGTCGATATACCAAGGATCTTGATTGGCTTGGTCGACTTGATAGCTGAAATCCTCTTTTGGATTGCAATCCATGTCTAGGTACACTGTATCCGTTTGCTGCATTTCCTTGTTTGCAAGAAACATATTTCCATGTTCATTTGCAAAATGACTGTGACTAGAATGTCCACCACGATGATTTCCTCTGCCATGGAAATTCCTCAATTACTGTTGGATTGACCACCTTGGTCGTACTTCTTCTTGCGGCAATCTCTTTCATAGTGTCCAAACTTATGACAGTAGTTACACTAGATGTTTGACACGTTGGTGGATGCATTCCCTCGTCCTTGGAATCTTCCTCAATTGGAATTATTTCCTCTTTGCTGATTTTGATGTTGCTGAGGATGATGCTGATGCTGATACTGATGATGATGCTAACTTTGTTGATGACTCTATTGCTGATGATGACCACTTCTATGGAATGATCTACCTCTGCATCTACCTCTACCTCTGCTTCTATCTGAAGCCATGAATGCTTGATCATTAGAATGACCTTTGCAAGCATGAATGGCTTGCGTCTTGGGTTCTTCACCAAGTAAGATTGACTGAAGTTCTTCTAGTGTCAGAATTTGCCGTTGAATGGCAATACTCTGAGCTAGATTCTCGTATCCCTCTCCTAGTCCATTCAGGATGACTTGACCCATTTTTGTGGGATTCATAGTCTCTCTTGCTGATGCAAGTTGATTGTTGTAGTCTTTGATTCTGAGTGCATAAGCATGACCCGTTTCACTACTATTGTTGTGGGAATTTTGTTGATTTGGTTTCTCAATGTGAGAATCATGGAAGTGTTCTTGGACTCGAAGAGAGCTGTGAACATATCCCACGCTTCTTTGGATGTCTTGAAGGTGTTAAGTTGTCCTAGCATGACATCTTGTACATTCTGCTTGATTAGATGATATGCGTACTTATCTTTCTTATCCCATTGTGCCTGTGCTTGGGCAATGTAGGTGTGAAAACTGATTATGTAGCTGGAGATCATGGTGTATATCTCGCTATTGGTGCTATGACAATAGGTGGAGTAGAGCTACTACTAGTTGGATCATCCAATGGTCTGTAGATCCATCGACATACTCCCATTTGTCCTGAAGTACAAGAATGGTCTCCATTCAATATTTCCATGTGCTATAATCGGAGTTGTCTAGCTTAGCAGATGCCTCCAGATTGAGGTTTCTAGTCGTAGACATGGTGCAAGAAATGTAAAAGTGTTGTGAAAATCATTGTATGTTATGTCTAGACCCGCAAAATCAATGGTTCACTTTACTACTTGACTTTCATTGATGACTACAACAGATATTGTTGGGTCTACTTTCTGAAAGAGAAATCTGAAGTGTTTTTCAGATTTCAAGAATTCAAAGCCATGGTAGGAAACCAGACAGGCAGAAAGATCAAAGTCATGAGATTAGATAGAGGAGGTGAATACATGTCTTCAGCATTCATGAACTTTTGCAGATGTCACAGCATTTGAAGACAATTTACTTGTGTAGATACTCCTCAATAGAATGTAAGAGCTGAAAGGAAGAATGGTACTTTAGCAGACAATGCTAGAGCAATGCTTAGTGAGAAGCATCTTTCGAATTAGTATTGGGCAAAAGCAATAGCCACTATAAACTACTTGCTTAATTGTCTTCCTACCAAACCAATACAAGGTATGACACCTTATGAAGCATTCACTGGACACAAGCCACACACTTGGCATCTCCGCATATTTGGTTGCATAACATATGCCCACATACATGATGATCATCGTAGGAGATTGGATGCAAAGTCACGTAAATGCATCATGGTTGGCTATAGTGAAGAAAGCAAAGCATACAAGTTGTATGATCCCATCAACTGAAAGGTCATTACCTCCAGAGATGTAATCTTTGATGAGGAATCAGAATGGAAAACCTCAAACACACAGGAGATAGATGCACCGATTACTCAGTCATAACAAAAAAGGTTGATGAAGAAGAGCAAGAATTGCCAGAAACACCCCAAGCAGAGCCACATCAGCTTAAACAGTCTACTAGGGAAAGTAGACCACTAGCTAGATTGACATATTCTCAGAAAGGCAAAGCAATTTAGGTTGACACCACCAACTATGCTCTTAAGACTACCATTATGTCTACAAAAGAGCCAGTGTACTTCAAAGATGCAGTAGACAAGCCAGAATGGCAAACTGCTATGAATGAAGAAATGGATGCTTTATACAAGCATAATACTTGGGAACTATGCGACCTTCCACCACCATAGCAAACAAATGGGTATACAAAGTGAAGTATAATCGAGATGGAAGCATTCAAAGATACAAAGATAGACTAGCTGCAAAAGGATTTGCACAACAATATGGTCAAGACTATGATGAGACTTATGCTCCAGTAGCAAAGATGGATTCCATATAGTTCTTGATATCACTAGTGACAGTTAGCAGAGGAAATGTAAACCAGCTCGATGTTAAGAATGCATTTCTCAACGGTTACCTAGATGAGGAAGTATACATGCAACAACGAGTAGGTTATGTTGAACCAAGAAAGGAGAATAAGGTTTGTCATCTCAAGAAAAGTCTCTATGGCTTAAAGCAAGCACCCAGAAGTTGGTACAGTAGAATGGACAAATATTTTGTTGTTTAGGGATACATGAAGTCCAATGAAGATCATAATCTCTACTACAAAGTTCAAGGGGAAGACATTACTATTGCACTTTTGTACGTAGATGATCTGATTGTGACAGGAAGCAAGGATAGCTTCATCAGAAAACTAAAACACGACTTATCTATAGAGTTCGACATGAAAGATCTTGGACTTATGCACTATTGTCTCGGAATTGAGTTATCGAGAGATTCAGATAGCACATTTATGAGTCAGCTGACAGTCTCCTGAAGAAGTTTCATATGGCAGATTGCAAGATTGCAACCACTCCCATGGAACAGAGTTTGAAACTTACAAAAGATTGAGAAAAGCCTACAGTCAATGACAGGTACTATAGGAAGCTCATCAGATCTCTTATATATTTGACTATCACACGGCCAAATATTTGTTATACAGTAAGCTTTATTGCATAGTGTATGACAAATCCAAAACAGTCTCACTGGAATATAGCCAAAAGAGTCTTGAGATACATTCATCAGAGGTACAAGATAGTTTGCGATAAAATACAGAGGAAGTCATCCATGGTTGCATGGATATTGTGACAGTGACTATGCTGAAGATCATGAGACTAGGAGATCAACACAGGGATATGCATTTTTCCTTGGTCAAGGTGTTATATCATGGTTGTCAAACAAACGGCCAAGTGTTTCTTTGTCTTTGACTGAAGCAGAATATAGAGCACTCACTATAGGTGCATGTGAGGCTATATGGCTCAGAAGACTATCGTCAGAAATAGATTACTTTGATGAGTCAAAGCCAACAACAATATACTGTGATAATCAATCGGCTCTAGCATTGGCCAAGAATCCAATATATCACTCTAGGACAAAGCACATTGATGTCAGAGAGCACTTTATCAAAGAAAGAGTGTTACTTGGTGACATCACACTGCAGCATTGTGATAACAAAGAGAATGTTGCAGACATCTTTATCAAACCACTCAGTAAAGAGCTTTTTGAGAAACACCGACTAGCTCTTGGTTTGACGCAGAGGAAGGACATTCCCATTAAAGGGGTGTGATGGAATGTAATGTTCAGTCCTTCTTCGATTCCCCAGAATCATCATCTTGAGGAAAGGCCTACTTCATGATGTTGATCTTGAGGAAAGGTGTTGAGAGTCCACGCTTAACATCATGTGATCATGTGTGCATAGCACCATGATGTGATCATATGTGCATAGCACTAATCCAATACAGTGCTATAAAGGAAAGGGTTAGATGCCCTAACCCTAAATGGATTTGTATATATTCTACATTTTCAACTAAATCTAGTGTACAATTAGTCATTTGTGGTGTGCTCTCTAGCTTTGTTCTCTCTCCTCATCTCCACTCTTCTCCTCTCCCCTCTTCATATGTTGTCACCCCTTTCTTCATCTGTAGCTCAAACAACCTCTTCATGAGGTAAACTTTATAAGAGACAATTTCCTTCTCATTAGTGGTACATACTTTTCCCCATAAATCTTTCGTAGTCTCCTCATTTACTACTGTGAAATAAACTGACTTTGTAAGATGAAGCCTAACAGTAGACTTTGCTAATGCATCCAACTCATTCCAATCATCCTCAGACATATCTGCAAGCTTAGCTCCAATCCCTGCCAAGGGTTTAATTTGCTTCTTTTGAATAAGCACATTCCTTATCAGTTCTTTCCATAAAAAGAAATTTGTTGCATCAAACGTTTTAATGCTGAAAAACTCATTTTCAGACATGAAAGAGGATGCCATGATGCAAATGAAACAAAATCCCAAATACTAGTACCTACAAGAGAGAAATCACACCAAATACTAGGTGCACCCAAATGTGTATGCCCAAATGGAAGATAATATCACTAAGCCTCAAAGGCTCAAAGCATCAAAATGCATCTGACTCATATGCATATACTATGCATCCATATGAGCAAATATGGCCCAAAAGAAAATGCTAACTGCAATGGCAATCCCAATGTCAATAAGTACCAAAATGCCTCAATAATTGTTGTCCATGAGCATATGCATCAACAAAATCTCATCCAAGAGATCAGGCAATCTGTGCCTATCAGCGCATCCAACAAGGATCACAATGCATCCAAATGGAGTGTAAAGCGTCCATTGCAACCCAATGCAAACCACGAATGAGTGCACACGGCTCAGACTGCAACCAGAGAAATCTGCTTAAGATATATCCAAAAATCACGATCCCACGACAATGACTGCTAGTGAAAATAGAACCTGGGATGCCTCAAAACATGGGTTTCACTGCATAATTGGACTCAATAAGACAATATGCAAATATCTCTCTTCTACTGGAACTCCAAAATCCCAACTGATGAATGGGAAATGGGAGTCAACCCTTGTAGTTGACCTATAATCCAAAAATCAAAGGTTCAAACCTTTGAATGGATTTTTGACAAAGAAATAGACGATTCGACGCCTCAGAGAGACGAAACTTCTCCAAATCTCCATGGAATCGTGCAAGAGCTGGCAAGCAGGGTTTTTTTGGCTTCTGGAACGCACTGGAATAGACGGTATTGAAAACCGTGGTCCCGATCAACGGGTCCAACACACAGACCAAAAAACTTTTTTGCAAACAAACCTGTTTGTAAACACTACCGGAGTGCGAATGAAGAGAAACACAGAAGTTTTAGCACCTCTTGAGTCCACTGAAGCTGACAGATCTCTGAATGGTTGCTTTAAACTTGAGTTCTAATACATTGGTAGAAAAACGTTGAAGCAGAGACAATGAGTCAGAAATCCAACAAATGATGCCAAAATCAAGAATGAAGATGCTTTTGAACTCCCGAAGTGTAGTGGACACCAAAAGCAAGCAATGGTTGCCTCTGTAAGTCATTCCAGACTCTCAGTCGTCGAAAGGAACATGGGAATCATAAAAAAACATCTTTCTTGCTCTAAAACCACGCAGAGAACTTTCCAAAGGTTTTTGCACACTAGGATGCAGGTAAAGTCACCCAATAGAGCTCCTCCTTTCTCCCACATAGCTATACCAACAGACTTCGGGCTCTAGGCTCACACTCGGGCTCAGCGAACACCCGCGCTCTGATACCAGTTGAGATATCTCAACAATGGAAGCGGAATGGAAGAAGGTGAGAGAAAGGGAGAGCCAGAAGAGAGAGCCACACAAGTTTTGGTAGGTGCGGAACACCTTAATCTTCTATGTAATCCATATATATATGTGTGTTTGAGTATTGTACATAACCGAGGTTAAGGTATAGTGGCCTTTAATCCCCACAATACCGTGAGGATAGAGGAGTCTCACATGCACTCAGGATTGCTATTGGTTAGATGTGGGTCTCGGCACATCAGCTTGGGATCGAGGCAGGGAGCTGCAGGCATACCTAGAGCGCAGTGAATCTGCATATTATGCACATTAGAGATAGTTGAGACAAAGGAGCATTTCTTATGTGTCTGCCCAGCCTATTATGAGATCCAAGGACACTATCACTGCATCTTTTAGGAGGGCCATTGCTTTGGTCCACTCTCTCGACTGATCCACTTCCATGATCCGGTCTATATTGGACTCTATTTGATCGACATGCGACAACACAGAGAGGCGCTACTACGACAAATCAAATAGCATCATGCATTGACAATACCACAGGATGTTGAGGTAGAACAATCATAGCAACATGTCATGCACTTCTATGCATCCAAGTCGATGGCTCTGGGCCGCCACAGAGGGGTGGAGGAGGAGCTAGCAGACATGCGAGTAGCGGATCAACGGAGAGGGGTGACACATTACGACTGAGCGAGGGATGTAGAGTCCACACATGACATAGAGAGCGATCGGAGCATGCATGATCTAGGTCCAACCCATCTCCGCCCACCTTAGAGGAGACCGCCCGAGATGAAGTGTCACACTTGATGTTGCTCTTCGGATACAAAGGTCGAGGAGACAATGCCCTCCACCAAAAGCGGGAGATAGCCTGACAGACACAGATCCAAGATATCTTTGCAGCCCACCACAGAGCTACCACAATGTCGAGTTTCGGCTATTGAGTTGTCTCTGAGATTTTGATCAATATAGATTAGCTTAGCATAGCGCTCAGCAAGGGCCCTAGCGCACCCTTTGCTATATAGATTAGCTTAGCATAGTGCTCAGCAAGGGCCCTAGCGCACCCTTTGCTTTAACCCTTTGAGGCTTGTATGAGCTGCTTTTCCATTTCTTGTATTTTGTCCCATAGGCCCATGAGGCCTCCCGAGGACGTTAATATATCTTTCTTGTGTGTGTGTGTGTGCACCTTCCCCAGCTACTGTCTCTCTCCTTTTCCCCAGCTACTGCTTCCTCCTTCCTTGCAATATCTCTATGGCATGCTCATCTTAGCTAGGTAAGTGGTCTTACATATAGACATTCATTCAAGATTTGAAATGAGAACTTTAGTTCCATTTGATTCCATCTCAGAAGGAGCACGGAACTCATCATGTAAAGAGCACTGTTGGAGACCTTAAGCGATGCTTGAATTCAAAAGATGATCATCTAACAATGGATCAAAGAATGAAGAGCTGGATTTCATATTCTAGAGACTTGTGTATGTGACATATAATACATACAAATTGCAGACTCTGCACAAGCCATGCAATTGCTTTCCCGTCAACTGACATAAGAGATTTTCTCCCTTAGTCATCTAGAGCATGAGAAGCAATACTGTCTTCATGTACAGATAAATAGGTTTGTTTCTTTTGGTAAATATCACCAAAAATCACCAAGGGAACACAAGCCTTGCTTGAAGTAATGCAATTGACTAGCATCCCTAAAATGATATATATGATCTCAGATTTTTGTTGATTTCTCAATTTATGATCTCAGATGTAGCTTTTACGGATTTTTTTTGATTTCTTGATTTATGATCTCAGCCGTAGCTTTTACGAAATTGTTGCACATTCCTCACAATTCAGAGTGGTTCCCGGGATGGTACTAATCAGTCCAAACCCCAGAGCCAACTTCTCGCTGTGATAACAGAGCATGTCCTCCCCTATTGTCTCATCCAGATTGTACATCATATGCTTGGTGTCAACAGGCAGACACCCTGCCTCCTCTGGCAGGACAGTTAAGCTCTCCACATCTGCATATACTGCATCCATGTGAGTTGATGAACATTGTTGTCAAGTTCAATTGAGCTGAGCCCAAGTTGCTTTTGCACACCCTTCTCTTCCATGGCCGTTCTCAATATTTCGACAATAATATATACGGGGCTGGATTTTGTGGATCCATGTCAAACACACGTTCTGCAGCACACCTTCCTCGCTCTACATCACGATGGATTCTGCAGGCACCAAGCAAAGCTGTCCATAAACGAGCATCAGGTTGAAGAGGCATTTTATGGACGAGCTCTGCTTCAAGAAGTTGACCAGTTCGACCAAGAAGATCTATTATACACACGTAATGCTCAATCCATGGTTTCAAGCCATGCTCCTTTCTCATAGAAGCTAAAAAAACTTGGGCTTCGTCCTTGAGCCCTGCATGACTGCATGCAGAGAGAAGGCCGAGAAAGGTGACCTCATCTGGCTTCACACCTCCTTGCTGCATTTGTAAGAAAATTGAAAGTGCCTCCTTCCCCCCTTGCTGGGAATAAGCCATGGGCATGGCATTCCATGACACCACATCACGATGATCCATCTTGTCTAAGACAAGATGTGCATCCACCAAAGCCCCACACTTGCCATACATATTGATAAGTGCATTTCCCACAACAGGATCCATGTGCAGCCCCTTATCTACAATGCATGCATGGATCACCCTACCTTGCCCTAGGGCTGTCAGGCTGGCACAAGCACTGAGAATGTTGGCGAAGGTGATCTCGTTTGGCTCTACACCTTCATGTAGCATGTGTTCAAAGAATGAAGGGCCTCTTTGCTACACCCTTGTTGGGTGTACGCAGTAATAAGAGCTGTCCAACAGACAACATCATGCTGATGCATTGTATCAAATGCACAAAGTGCATCTTCTAAAGTCCCACATTTGCCGTACATATTGACAAGGGCTGTGGCAACAACATCATCACATTGAAATGCCCTTTCAATTATAGATGCATGCACCAGTTTACCTTCGGCTAGCGATCCCAAGCTGGCACATGCACTCAGCACGCTGATGAAGGTGACAATATTTGGTTTTACGCCTTCCTGCTGCATTTGTTTGAAGAATTGAATAGCATCCTTACCACAACCTTGTTGACTGTACGCAGAAATAATGGCATTCCAAGAAACAACATCTCGTTGATAAAGCCTTTCAAACACAGCACGTGCTTCATCAAGAGCGTGGCACTTGCCGTACATATTAACAAGTGCAGTCCCCACAGCAACGTCTGATTGATAGCCCGCATCAGCGATAAATTCATGAATCGTTCGACCCTCCCCTAGAGCTGCTGGATGGGCGCATGCACTCAGGATACTTATGAAAGTGACCTTGTTTGGCTTCAGGCCTCCTTTTTGCATCTGTTGGAAAAGCTTGAGTGCCTCTTGACCATGGCCTTGTTGAGCATAACCCATGATGATGGCGGTCCAAGAAGCCACACTGCGTGGATACATGGCATCAAACACAGAGCGTGCCTCCTCCAGGGCTGCACACTTGCAGTACATATTGACAAGTGCACCCCCTATAATTACATGAGATTGGAATCCCCTGTCAACAATGATTGCATGGATTATCCTACCCTCCTGAAGTGCAGCCAAGCTGGAGCATGCGCTCAGGAGGCAAATGAAGGTGACCTTGTTGGGCATATTGCCCTCTTGCCGCATTCGTCGAAACATACGAAGAGCCTTGGTGCCATGCCCTCCCTTTGCATAGGCTCCCATCATAGCAGTCCAAGTGATCACATTGCGATTAGGCATTCTATCAAAAACCAAACGCGCTTGTGTCATACCTCCGCACCTGGCATACATAATGAGTAGAAGGTTTGCTAAAAGAATGTCTTGTTCCAGGCCTCTTACAAGGATTTGGGCATGAATACATTTTCCGTCCACCAGAGCTAAGCTGCTTTGCAAGAGAGCAGCAAAGCCCCATCGGTCAATCTGAGAGATGTTCTCTGGGAATTGGTCCTGGCACGACTGTGCTGTTGGGTGTTGGAGCACTTGATCCACAACGCATCTTGGCATTTCTCCAGCACGTAGGAGCAAGACACGCCCCCGCTGATGATCTCGAGCAGGCTTCGAAGGGCCAATTCTACGGTTACGTCGTAAGGGGAAATGCATGTGGGGAGCTAGAGCGTTGCGCTTACGTTTGCTACGGGAAGGAAGGGGAGAGGAATCCATGAAATGGATTGAAGAGCAGAAGAAGGGGAAGGAACAAGAAGCAGCAGAGGAGAAGCAAAAGCTTGGCAGGGAGGAGTGAGAGAAGTTGGTGGCCGATGAAGGGAAGGATAGTAGGGCTGAAGAGGGGCAAGGGGAGGAGCACCTGGCCATTGCGATAACCATAGTAAAGAGCTCAAGATAATCCTTTGGCCCCCTAATCAATCCCACAAGACCAAAGATCGAGCCACATCTCCTCTTCTCTCAACCCAATTCAAGTGGAGATTCCAACCTGAACACCTTCAAGACGATTTGACTCTCCAAGTTAGCACGATCGAACAAGATCGTAGAGCAGAAGTCTGTACATATCTGGGCCGAGTGCAAAATGCGAGCCTCACCCAAAATGACAAGTACTTGACGGCCTCGTTCATTGTCAGTCTGTTCCACCTTCTCCCATTTCATGATCTTCGTCGTCTCCCCTAGATTCATAGGCATCAATTGGATCCATTGACATCTCCGTATCTACATCCCTATCTTTGGAAGTCAGCCTACTTCAAGGAGGAACTTAGACTGCATCCACCATCTTGGAAGAGGATGATGCGGATGAAACACCACCTATGTTGAATATAAAAATGCCATTAATTATAATTGTTTAAAAATGAAGGCATTAACTTAATTCATTAGTATGTACTATTCACATTTTTCAAGATGAACAAAATTATCACTTTCATTAGCCTTGACTTTGGTAGAGTCTAGCAAAAAAACCACTACCATCTTTCCTGATTGTAGCATTGGGACCATTGTAGATAGTTATGAACCATTTTACATCAAGAATAAAAATACTAAATTGTCTAAATCTAACTTCTAAGATATCTCGTATGCTCCCACAATAATCTAATTGTGTGTAAAGGAGATTGGTATCAGATGTGCTTGCTTGGCTAACTTGTATGAAGTTAGCCATGATGACTCCACAATCAAATGTGGTTCCCTTGGAATCGATACGTTCCACATAAAAGAGTCATCCATATAACCATAATGCACTGCAGTTTTTGAGCTACAAAGGAAAATCATGAAAATAATGAGGATTCATTTTATAGTGAATCGTGATCCTGACCATGATTAGCTTATGCAAATCAAAAACTCAGAAACTTCCATGTAGATCACATCCTAGTGCAAACTCTTGCTCTTGCTTGGTTACTATATCTCCACCATCTTCAGCTTGATGAAGATCTCGTTGTAGCCAAGCACATGGTATGTCAGAAGAGCAAGGTCTCATGGATATGGTTTTGTTGGCCTATGCCTTGTTCTAATCTCCTCCTCACATTTACTTCTTTTGTTTTCTCCTCTTCATATCTCGAACTCCACTTTTGCATGTCATTGCTATTAAGGAGATAAAACTTGTTGATTTTCTCCCTCATCTCTTTGCCCAATTTTCTTCGCCCAATTCTCTCTCTCTCTCTCTCTCTCTCTATTTCTCTCTCCCTCAATTAAAACTTTGCATATGCTTCTTCCGCACGTCATCGCATAGGCTTCTATTTCATATGATGGTGAGTGGTATGCCAGCTACTACCGAGCTCTTGAGCAGATGAACCTGGTCAAGAGCACTAGAATTAGCATTACCACCTCCTAGAGGCCTATGCGATGGCGACACGAAAGAATCAAATCTTCAAAGCCCAAACCCTAAGCACAAGACATTTACAATGCACGATGAGACAATACCATACTGCCACCAATCGACAGCATGCATGATGTGACAGAATAAAACTTATCTCTCTCTCTCTCTCTCTCTCTCTCTCTCTCTCTCTCTCTCAATTAAAACTTATCTCAAAAGTCATCATAAAAGAATGTTAACAAAGACAAGAAATATCACTTCGGTTTATGCTTCTTCCTCACGTCATCGCATAGGCTTCTATTTCATATGATGGTGAGTGGTATGCTAGTTGGCGTGCTCTTGAGAAAATGATCCTGGTGAAGAGCACTGCAATTGGCATTACCACCCATAGGCCTATATGTTGGCAATAAGGAAGAATCAACTCTTCAAAGCCCAAACCCTAAACACAAGATATTTACAATGCATGACAAGACAATATCATACTACCACCCATTGACAGCATGCGAAGAGACAATACCATATAGTGCAAAATTCTTACCCCAAACCTGTAAGCTTACCTCTAGCAACTGCTATACAGTGCGACCACCATGAGTGCGAGCCTCTCCTGTTATGACGGGCAGTTTGAGGTCACTTTTCTCTCCTCAACCAGGCCACTATTATCTACGTGTTCTCTTTGGTAGTTGCGGCTTACAAATGTGGTTATACGAGTAGCCTCTAAAGGCTAGTATCAAGCTTATTTTCAAGGGAAATGTTCTTACAATTGGGAAATGTAAGACACAATTCACAAAAAGAAAGTATGTGAGTGTGAAGAGGCGACAAATTATGGTACCAATTCTAGAATCCAAGAGACATGTAATGTTATCTAAGGACAGTTATATAGAAAGGACTCTTATGCAATGCAAGAAACTTTAAATTAGAAAAATTACAAAAGATGATTGCCATACGTTTTGTATTTGGAGTAAGACAGGGCCTAATAGACAACCATCTTCTTCAACAGTTTTTCTGCTTTCTTCATCAAGGTGATAATAATTTGAGGTCAAGTCTCTATAAATCTATGTTGAAACCCATGGGTAATGGCAAAGCCATTTGCAATCAAGGATGTCAATGGTTGATTAGACTATCACATGGCACATATTGGACCATCTGAGTAGAGGTGAAAGATAAAGTGATTCATACAATTCATGGAAATGCCTACAAGCTTAAATGCCATGGAAGCATTATAAACGTAGCTGCAACATTAAAGCAAGTCCTTGCAAACCATGCATTCCCATAGCCTCATTTTAACCAAACAATTCTGGATGGAAGTTTGGAATCCCAGTACCATCTTCCTTTGGGAATGACAAAGAAGGTTGTCCTAGAAACTGTCAATAAAACTATACAAGACAGAGTTGAGAGCATGATTTCAAGGTCAACCTTATATAAAATTTGGCATGGATAGTTTTTCCATGTTAAGACACCCATCAAAGATGTCAAAATGCAAGACATGTGATGCAATCCTAGAGAGGATGGTAGATTGGAGAGCATCAATAGGCCTGTATTGAAAATGAGGAGATGATGCATTAATAGGACATACAAATATACACTACTTTTGGTTTAGCATGCATAATAATACCCCAATGATGCAATGGATGGAAGCACTACTCATGAATAATAATACCCCAATGATGCAATGGTGATAATTTATATAGTGAGCCATATGCTTTATTACAACGAATAATTCCATTGGACGATACTAGAGCCATATGCTTTATTACAACTAATAATTCCATTGGAAGAAACCACATTTGTTCTCGCAAAGAACAAAGCACTTGACATAGATGAAATCAAAGGCTTGAAAACCTTACTAAATATCTTGAAAGTATGATGCAAAAATATCATGAGTAGTCAAGCGAAAATTTGGAGACAATCAAGTCAATTGAGGCACTTGTTGAACTATTACGGAAACAAGAAAACTTAATGAGCATTAAATACTCCGAGACTTTTTGGTCAGAATGAGTTGAGTCACTAGGATCCGTATTGGACAAAAATACAAAGATAGATGTGGAAGAAGAAGAGCAATTCCATTTACCTAAAAAATATTATGGTGGGAAGGTGTGACGGATCCTTATCAGAGTTGTACCATCTAATGAGATTGAATAGGGTCTGTTTGTTGTAGTTTTGGCATCTGATCCAGATTCAGAGTTGGATGATCAAGGTGGCCCAATTTGGGTGGAAAAGGTTGCTACGATAGTGAGGGATGACAATGGAATTCCCATAACATTCATAGCTTTATGGTATGAACCAAAGCCGTTGAAAATTCTCCTAGAAAGATATAAAATAAAGCAACTCTACGAGAGTTGCTTGCAAAAGAAACGTGAATGGATTCCGAATAAAGAGGGTCTCATAGAGGTGGAAGTGAGTACCATTATCCATTGCTGGAAATCTAGACTCAAGGTTATAAAAAGAAGCGTGGTTATGATGTGGAAAAATGTATCATAATCCCAGATCCTAGCCGTGCCCATATTAAATATCACTTGGCTAGACTTAATGCATCAAGTGCAAATGACGTACAAGAATCTAATGACTTTGAACAAGATTTTGAGGCATAAGATAGTGAATTGTATGCCTTGTTCTTCCAAACAATTGGTCTATCTATACACCACCTATATGTTGGATTCAACAAACTCTTTCCATATGTTGTCATATTTTCATTGTCACATCATAACATATTGAGTCATATTTGTTTGAAGGTGACCCATTTTGTGGCAACTTTACCCATCATGATGTATGGAGTGGAGGTCACCGGTGACTTATAACTTTGAGGGATTTTTAACTTTATTAAGCCATATTTGTGTAGACTGACTTGTTTAGTGCTCCAAAAAACCCAATTTTAGAGTTCACACCAAGTGACGTTGAGTGGAGGGGATATGATTTAAAAAAAAGTCCAAACCAAGAGGAAAAGTCCAAAAATTTTGAAGAGTGTGTTATCCATTTCTCTTAATTCTTCTCATGCTCCCCATGTGTCATTGTCACCAACCAAATGGTACCAAATAGAAGCCCCACATTCTTGATGATATGCATGGGATCCAAGAGCTGATTGATCTACCCCAATAGGGAAGCTTGTGGAAGATCAATAGTCATACTACGTGGAGGATGCTCTCCATATGCAATCCAAGCCTTGTGCCCCAATCACATGCCTTCAAGGAAGGTGGTTTAGGCCCAATGATCCCTTAATATGAATAATGATCACACAGGAGATATCGAGTATGAATTTCATATGAAACAATTTTATTCAGATGGTTTGGAGTGTTGTGCCTCCAAAAAATAACCACAAATAGGGCAAGCATGGTACACACTTGTTTCAAGACCTACATTCATAAAAAGGTCATTATGCATGCATAGCTCACACCGCAAAGCACATGCACTTCATTCGGTGTTGTTTTTCAACATTGGGAGCTCCAAATTGAGATCTATTAGGATCTAAAATTGTTTTCTATGTATTCTAGCCTTCCCTAGGGCTAAGTCATAGTCACTACATTGCCATCTACAGTGGCAGAAATTGTTGTAGAAAGTATTGCCTTGTCATTTTGGAAGGTCACCTACATGGTGTGGAAATCCCCATAGGGCTTGGGTGTGAATTCCACATCATTGTGCACCATATCTAGGAGCTATTGGAACTTCTAGAGAAGTAAAAGTGATCATTGAGCCCTCATTTTTCCTCATTCATGCCTATGTTTCATGCTACAATTATTGCGCAACTACCAAATTTGGGATAACTTTGGTAGCATGCACTTGAATGCTTTGGGATTCCCTAACATTGAAGCAAAACATAGATGAATGCATAGTATATGCAGAGATATAATGGCCTGATTTCAGTTTAGCATGAATGTTTTGTTTATGCTCTATTGGAGCAGCTTGTGGATGCATTTGACCACATAATACTAAAGGTTATTTGAGAGGGATACTTGCTGGAAATTGTGGACATCATATGCCCTACGTCAGGACTACCATATTTACAATGTTTATGCTTCATTTTGAGCCTATTTTGGCATGCATTTGGTACTATGAATGCACAGTGAATTTCTATAGGAAAGTTGGGCTTGTTTGGCCTTTGTATATACTGATTTATGTAGCACATCCTATCAGCCCTTGAAAGGAAGCCTTGCCAAAGTTTTTACAGGTTTCGTACATTTCTAAATGGTAAGAGAGTCATTTATGAATGTGTTAGTCATTATGGGTGAGAAGCTTGGGAAGAATAACTACCCCACATGCCATTTTTGCATTAAAAAAATTTAATCAACAAGGATTGATGGGGCTAAGATGCCAATGTAGATGTTAAAGCTTGGAAGAAGAAATCACATCAAGCTTTTCACCATGTCTCAATAGATATCAAAGATACTATTCTTGGGCACATTCAAGATAAGAATATTACCCAACATGGCGGTTCCACATTGAAAAACATTTAATTATCAACAAGGATTTATGGGATATTGTTGATGGGGAGAAACAAAAACCGGTCTGTATCGTGCCACCAAGGTGGGCAGAGTGGCATATGTAGTGCCCAAGTGTGCATAGTTAGTTCTACCCAAGCGCAAAGGTTCCTGCAGTGCCGCCTCATCTGTAGTTGATGCTTGACCATTTCTGTTAAGTCATTGGCCACGTCATTATACTTGGCCTCCTAGTCCATAGATGTGGGTTCCTGTTTGGCTTTCCCTTTGTTCGCAACTTTGCCATGCATATCCTGCGCACCCACCAGAGTGTGGATGGTGAGAGTGCTGTGGCTGGTCTGCGTACCTGCTCCAAAAATTAGCTCTCAGGGCTGCGCAGTAGTGCTTTTGCACATCTCCAGAATCCCTGTACGGTGCCACCGAGACACCTGCTTTGTCCATTCTGCTTGCACATCCTCTTGCATGCTGGCCAAAGGGTCTTCCAGCTGCTCCACATTGATAAACACATTGTCGGGCACCATGGCAAGATGTTGCGCCAATCCATCTATCATCTGACGTTGCATCAACTCCTCCCTAGTAGATCTTGCATACTCCTCATGGAGTTGGCAAACATATTCTACCACATGCTCCACTTGCGCACCCGTTGTTCCAGTTGCTATGCTCGCTTAGCTTATACCTGCAATGCGGTGTTTTCCCTTCGTAGCGCTATCACCTCCGTATGCAGGTCTGTCATCTGTCATTGCTGCTCCTCCCAGTGACTGGCTATCCAAGACAGTTGAGTGGCATAAGTCAGCAACATTTGGGGTGACGCATAAGTCAGCAACATCTGGGGTGACTAAGAATTTGACCAGTGAACATTTATCTCCGAGTTGAGAGCTCAGATTGTTGATAGGGTAGAAGTAACAGATGGTCATGGAGTCCACGCTTCCCCCAAGCACACGCCCTCTTTCGGATGACCTTTGGCATGCCCTCCACTTCGTGTCCACCACTTATTGGGCGAGGATCAAACGGCTCAAGCACTCGAAACCGAGCGTCGGTCCTACAATGAATCTCAATGTCCCTCTGAGCAAAAAGGATCGACAAAATTTGACCTATCTTCATGTGGATAGGTCGACCCTTTGCACTCGCCGAGGAAACTCTGGCAGCCTTTGCCTGACTTTGCTCCTTCAGGACTATGGCCCATGCCATCGTTTTGGACTCTGCATGATGCAGGAGAGCATGTGTCCTCACAGACTTGGTGTAGGTCTTCGCCTGCAAGAACAACGCCTCCAACGACCATCGAAAACACTCCCGGATGCCTGCATGCCACAAGTTGTTAAGGCGATACTCGCCGTTGCAGCCCTCCTCGAACTCTTCTCCATCATAGATTGGGTGAAGGAAGATGGTACAATGAATGCTCCATCAATGAGAAGAAACAAGTGGTCCTTGATCAACTCCTTGTTGAGCACGAGCTGTTGTGCACCAATGTTTACCTCGTCTCCCTCAACAAGCTGAGTACACAGGGCAAGAGCCTACCGATGGATCACTTTGTAAGCCCAATCGATGTTGTTGTATCCTTGAGTATGAGTGAGGCGAAGCTAGGCATCCATGTTGGAGTTCCGCAAGTCGGGTAGCGGAGTGAGAGTGGCAAACTGCGCTGTTGCCATTACCATATGGGAGAGATGCATAGGAGACGCAAAAAAGAACGCAAGATGGTGGGAGTGAACGTAAGATGGTGGGAGTGGCGAACTGCACCGTTGCCATTATCATATGGGAGAGATGCTGTTGTATCCTCGAGTACGAGTGAGGTGAAGCTAGGCATCCACGTTCAAGTTCTGCAAGTCGGGTAGCGGAGTGAGAGTGGCGAACTACACCATTTCCATTACCATATGGGAGAGATGCATAGGAGACGCAAAAAATAACGCAATATGGTGGGAGCGAAGGATGAGTGTGTGCTAGCAATAGACGACTGTGAAATGAAACGACCAGACCCAAGTTACAAAGAGGCATGCACACTCCCAGTGTAGTGGAGTGGCTTAAGCCACCCGAAAATGTGTATGCTCAATCCCGACCAGGGGCCTGAATCATAATGGGAAAACATTCCACGGGAATCTGCCTTATTAAGGTTGGTTACAGAACTCTTTGTGGATGAAAATGAGCAAAACGAATGGATGAGTCCCAATTCAAATTGTGTCCACCTAGTGGTGTGTAAACAGGTGGCTCCCAACAACAGAATCCATGGGTAGCTTCACTCTGCCACAGAGGCCAGTCCACATTTCTAGCGGCCGTGTCAACCACCACCATCAGATCTAATATGATCCAACGGCCCTTGAACAATGGGATTTTTGCAATGTTAAATTGGATTGCGCCATTACCATCACGATACGGGAGAGTTGCATAGGAGACGCAAAAAAGAACACAAGATGTTGGGAGCAAAACATGAGTATGTGCTAGCAATTCATGAATAGACCAAATCAAAATGAAAGGAGCAGACCTAAATCCAGTATAGTGGAGCTGTTTGAATCTCGTCATCATTCCGTGAACTGGCTGTCGCAGAGGTGTACCCTCCATTTGAGGTGTTGTATGAAATAATCCACTGATTGAACACCATTTCATTTTATTCTTTGAATGTAAATGTCTAACTTCTATTTTTTCCATCTTATGTGTTGTTCATCAATTTAATCCTAATGATGGGATTAACTATATGGTTCTATATTGATAGGAGTACTAAATTTGAACACACACTCTTATTTCCCAACTAGCCCTTGGTTGGGCTAGTACCATATAGTTAATTCCTCATTATGGAATGATTTTTAGATGTTGGATAAAAGACTTTATGCATTTGTTTGAACTGTTAGGGTTCGAATAGCATGCTTTACACATGGAAGTTATATACTTTGTATTTTTTATTACTAATTGCTTTTGGTTTTTTATAGAATCAATGGATCCCATCCCTTGTCAAACTTGGATATGCCGCTACCTCACCTAATATCCCAATTCCTCCTTTGCGTACATAATGTATCCTCTTTTGCTTTAAAGGACCAGACTTCCACAAGAAGCTCCTGGACTTTGAAAAGCAAGCCTCCCTTCAAAAATCCCAATTTGCCTTTACATTGCTTTCATGAATGACTGGATTGAGCTTCTGGTCCTCTCCAAAAAAGGACAATTGGATTTCTTGGAATCTTTCAACAAGCTACTTTCTTCCCTTCCTTTTATTGATGCCCAAGATACTTTCGACCTGAACTTTTACTTCTCTACCCTAGCTTCGATTGTTAATAAACTGTTCCTGCTCAATGGCATTCCGGTTATTCCCTTAGAGATCAAAAGTACTCCAAAAATTGTCAATTCGCTCCTTGACTTTGGCCTCCTTGATCATAGTGAGAAAGAAGCCTTATCCTCCTTGAATTTTGGGTCTTTTGCCTCCTCTCTTCCCCCTCAAAAGTCCATGTCCACGGCCTTTTCTTGTGCTATCCCCCTCCTCCCTCATCGTCAACTGGAACTAGACTCTATCAGATTAGAGCACAAACTTTGGGATTTTGAAGTCATCAATCATAGGGCCCCTTTCTCTATCCCTTCCTTAGCCCTCTTCTGTAGCTTCTCATCGGAGGTGATTGATCATTGCAAAACACTGGCCCTCCAATCCAAGCATCTCTTGTATAATGACTTTTTCTTTGACATCCCACAAATCACAATCTTTGATGTAGATCCTCCTAAATGCTCTAGCACTGCCCTGATTGCCAGAACAAAAGGACCTATATCAACCAAGATAAAATATGGGAGCCTAAAAAATTCCTAAAAAACTGCGTATAGGCCCTTTCTCAAGTGCCAATGAAAGAGATCTAACTCCAATTTCTCTTGTACTTCTTCCATTATCTGGCTGTACCATCTCCTATGGTTTGTTTTCCAGAACTTGTCTAGTTTTTTTCCCTTCACCTCTGGAGCCGCTCTCATATATGCCTTCATTGGCTGGGTAGCCTCTTTCCCCTTAGAGATTAGAACTGCACTCTTAGTGTATATTTGGTTTCACGACTTTATGCTTGAGGTTGCCCCTACCTGTTTTCACTCTGAATTCTACACTTCTACCTCGACTCATCAATACTATAGCAGCAAACACCATTGAAGCTATACTACTCCCAACAAAAAATAAGGATCTCAAATGACCTACTCAACTACTCCTTCTACTATGATGAATTCCACTAAGAAGCCTCGATCCTTTCGGGGTTTGGTTGACTTAGGCGAGACTTCTAAAGTATATATTGGAGTTTAGCACTGATGATGAGCAGGTACGATTTATCACAACTAAAGCCAATGGTTTGTCTTTGCTTAATAGAAGAAAAAGGAAGTCTAAAACGTTTATCCATTTGCTTTTCCTTAATAAAGTCTTTGATTTTATTTCACCTGAATCAGTCTTTATGGAAGTGTTTGAAAAATTTGCTATTAAGAAGTCTTGGGCTAGGCTTTAATATTGGATTTGGTTGGAAATTTCCGCGAAACTTAGCCGCTACCTTCTATAAACTATTGGACACATTTTGCAACTTCTCTAGTGATTCCCTAGCTTGCATTTGTGCCAAGTCTAAAAGATTTCGTGCCTTTACTCAAAACTTTGATAACCTAGGTATCCATGTCCTGTCTACTGACCCCCTGATCAGTAGACACCCTACCTTGCAAGACTTTATGAGAAAAGGCCTTAACCATATTCCTCTTGTGTCTGTTAACCCATACCCTATTATTAACGAACTTAATATTGCTTGGACCAAGCTTTGTGGGCTATCCAAAGCAAATTGAAAGCACTTTTCCCGAATCATAGGTTCAACCAAAAGCCATGGTTTTTAGACAAAAATATTATGGATGAAGTGGAATATCTTACGCAACATCTTTATATTTCAGGGCTAGATAAATCTTCGCAGACCCCTACATTCATCTGTAAAAAGCTAAAGAGGCTTGATGCCAAGCAAAGCTTGGATTCACCCGAACTCGTAATATCTCAAGTCATAGAAAATGAAGTTGCAGAAAATGTTGGTATATATTCTTTATCATATGGTTTAGAGCAACCATCTAATGTAACTTTCCCTTATCTCATGGACGTTTAAGGCTCCTAAAAATACATTTAGGTGGCTCACTAACGCCCGCTCACAACTATATGTTTACGAACATTACTGCCCTTGTTACTATTGATTGCCCTTGATATTGGTATTCAAGAATACACTGAAAGTTTTCATAAAGATCTATGGACCTTTACGTGCACTCGTAGTAATGCATATTGGATTATCCACAACCAATATGACTTTTTGATTAATCTACCAACGAGCATATTCTTAGTACTTACCTTTGACATCATGTCCTGCTATCAAGCCATCCCCACCAAGGTAGGTATAGCCTTATTGACTCACTCCAAAATCTTATTTTAATATCCTCAGTAAAGTTGGCTACCTTGGTTTTAAAAGAACTAGGAAGCATTTTGTACTGACAAAGAAATATAAAGAGTCTGGTAGATACACAGAGAGAGAGAGAGAGAGAGAGAGGGAGAGAGAGAGAGAGAGATTATGATATTTATGGTGGGTAGGATGGGAAGAAAGCTAGGGGGGTCACACGGGTTCGTAAAACCTCAACTATTGTTTTTCTTCTTCCGCCCACACATTGTGGGAGGTCCCCTCATGGATCAATAGACTCCCTTAACTCTACCAAGATTGCATGGAATCCCACACCTTTGACTAGGATGAAGCCATTCGGATCGAATGAGACAGATTCGACTTGTCCATTGTAATAGATATTCTTGGAATTCAAACGAACCAGAGGCGAGAGTTCCTCTTCCTGGTTTTCGAAGAGCTTGGTGGCGACCCCACACTTATGGGGATGCTGTGGTTGGAGAGGTGGATTAGGGCTTGGGAGTCGAGGTGATGGATGGCATCATGTCCCCCTCTTAGGTGGGGATGCCCACGTTGGAGTTGTCCTAGGAGTGATCGGCGGAGATCCATACCCTGCTTTGATCTTCTCGGGCCATTGGTTACTACTGCTGAAGTGGCGCTGAGCGCAGAGAATAGCCTCTTGTACCTGATGTTCATGGCATTATCGGGTGGACAGTAGTAGTGGCGGAGTAACTTGCGATGTTACCCGACTGCCACTGTGGTTGGGTCCCTGTTCTTTTCGGGATCGGACTTTCTTTTGAGGGTCGGGATCTTGAGGGTTAGAGGTGGCTGGGGCTTTAAATTTTCCTTCACGTAGAATTTCCTTGCCCCTGGCTGGTGGTGGTACTGTAGGAGGCATGGGACAAGGTTCACAAAGCAGAATTACCGCAGTCCTTCCCCCATTTGTGAGGGATGCTATTTTGGCCCTCTAGTCGATTTGGCAATTCATGGCGGAACACCAAGTCCTTCCCAATATCATTTGATCATTAGTCGCTTCTGTGTGGAGAACATAAAAGCCGGTCTCTACTACCTGGCGAACAACCATTAGTCTCAAGTCCACATATCCTAATGTACTTAAGAGTTGACCATTGATAGCACGTACTAAAGCCACAGTGAGGCTTAGGGGTACCTGTAGCTTCTCCCATACATCGTGGGAGATGAAGTTGTGGCTCACTCCCAGATCCATGAGTGCTTGGATGCATAAGCTCGGACCCTACAGTTGGACATTCAACCTAGTTGGTTCTACTGCTAGCTCATTAGTTAGGTCTAGGTGTTTGAGTGTAGCCTTAAGCAAGGCCATTTGCTTATGTTGTCTAATTTTGGCGTTACGTGCCTTGGCTTCTTTGATGGCCTGGCATTTCATCCGGGCTACCTCGGCATTGAGCTCTTTTTCTCTATGGATGGATTAAAGGGTCGGTAGGGTAAGGGGGCCGTAATATCTTTTCAATTTTCTCCCGTTGAGGTAGCCTTCCATTTCTACTCCATCTAGGGTGGCTATCTAGCACAATAAATCTTGCTGCGCCACTATCCCACTACGCCCATCCAAATGCATGTGTGATGTCTTGGCATGCCTCGATACTTGAGCTTACGTTTGGTGTTGCGGATGCTATAGAGGAGCGCGAGGTTGCCCTCCTCTAGGTCCATGTTCTTGAGGTTGTGGTCGAACCATTTCTTGTGCCGTGCCTTCTCCACCCTGAGGCAATAGGCTGCATGTAATCTCATCTCATCGAGCTTTTCGAGATCAATCAAGCACTCTACCAAGGCATTCTCAGTGAGCCTCTCCTTGACTGTAATGCGAAGGCTAGGTACTACATACTCCATTGGCATAACTGCCTCCACCCCAAAGGCTAGGCTAAAGGGGGTGTAGTTGTGGTGACTTTATAAGACGTTCGATAGGCCCACAAGGTTGCAACGATCTTATGTTCCCAGTCGGGGTATGACTGGCCTCCAACATGCAAGTTATAATCTTGCAGAAAGTTTTGTTCGAGCTCTTAGCCATGCCATTTGCCCTGGGATAATATGGCATTGATTTCCTATGTATAATCCGGAATTCACTGGTCAGGATTGCTATAGTTTCATTGAGGAAATGAGTTCAACACGTATTTCATTAATTTTGGACTCTTGCACTGTCCAAATTCATTTTGTGAGATAATTTTGGATAAAACATTTCAAAAAAAGAGGCTCTTATAAAACAAAACATTGAGTCAAAAAGGAAGATTTTAAAAAATCAAATTAGAAAAAATGACGGTGAGATGTTATTAAAACTAGAGTACATTAAAAATAGAGTACATCACATTGTTAAAAGAGACAAAAAGTAAGATTTTAAAAAATCAAATTAGAAAAAATGGCGTGACATGTTATGAAAACTAGAGTACATTTCAAAAAGAGCACATCACATTTGTAAAGAAGTAGATCATATTACTCAAAGCCATATGGTGTCAAAAAACACCTTAATACAGTCTCTCTTAACATCATCTTAACATCACATTTGTACAAGAAGTAGATCATATTACTCAAAGCCATATGGTGTCAAAAAACACCTTAATACAAAGCCATATGGTGTCAAAAAACACCTTAATACAGTCTCTCTTATCTAAGTCTAGAAGATCTCATCATTGGTCTCTCTTATCTTCTCAACAACCCAATCTTTCACTACCTCCACAGCTGTATCCTCAACATAATTACATGCGAAGAAGAAATTTAAGCAATCACAAATTGTTTCTTTATAATTTCTCTGAGAGGCCCTTATTGTTCTCTTAGCATCCGCATCAAATCGCCCATGACGAGAGCTGCGATAACGCGGTTACTTAAGAAGTCTAATAGATCTTGTCGTGCTTTTATCATACATCTTAAAAGTCTTTCACTCTCTGCTATCTTGAGAGTCTCCTCCCTCTCTGCGTGCTTTTGTGCAGCAAATTCCTCTCTCTCCATTTGTGTCAAAGGAGAACCTTGTCGAATTTTGGCCTCTCTCTGTGCTCCTTGGTCAGCAATCCATTCTTTGAGATTGTTAATTCCGAACTCCACATCTTCGACAATGCCAAGGACATCCATGGGTGGGGAGATGATAAAGAAAGGGAGATGGACTACGATGCAAGAAAGAAGAGAGTGTCTGCGGAAGGACTACGATAAAAGAATACAAGTTAATGAGAAGCACTAGGATGGATGAAAGAAGAGAGTGTTTGTGGAAGAACTAGGATAGAAGAATACTTGGTTATCAGGATGGATGAAAGAAGACTCTGAGAGTGTTTGCGGAAGGACTAGGATAGAAGAATACAAGTTACTCAGAAGGACTAGGATGTAAGAAATAAGAGAGTGTTTGTGGAAGGACTAGGATGGAAGAATACAAGTGCACTAAGGCACGATGTGTTCACTATGATAAGGATAAGGGTTGGAATAAAGTGAGAGGCACGATGTGTTCACTATGATAAGAATAAGGGTTGGAATAAAGCGAGTGGAGATTGAATGCTCTACTTTAAGTGAGTGGAGATGATAAGGATAAGGGTTGGAATAAAGTGAGAGAAGCATTGCGAATGCTCTACTTTAAGTGAGTGGAGACTGTCCAACTGAATAAAATTCTCATCACACAAGGATTTATTTCCAAATAATCACATCATCACACATTCATATCATAAAATTGTGTGCATGAAGAAATATATTACAAATATTACATCATCACATATTCATATCAAAATTCTCATCACACAAGGATTTATTTCCAAATAATCACATCATCACACATTCATATCATAAAATTGTGTGCATGAAGAAATATATTACAAATATTACATCATCACATATTCATATCAAAATTCTCATCACACAAGGACTTATTTCCAAATAATCACATCATCACACATTCATATCATAAAATTGTGTGCATGAAGAAATATATTACAAATATTACATAATCACATATTCATATCAAAATTCTCATCACATAGGGATTTATTTCCAAATAATCACATCATCACACATTCATATCATAAAATTGTGTGCATGAAGAAATATATTACAAATATTACATCATCACATATTCATATCAAAATTCTCATCACACAAGGATTTATTTCCAAATAATCACATCATCACACATTCTTATCATAAAATTATGTGCATGAAGAAATATATTACAAATATTACATCATCACATATTCATATCAAAATTCTCATCACACAAGGATTTATTTCCAAATAATCACATCATCACACATTCATATCATAAAATTGTGTGCATGAAGAAATATATTACAAATATTACATCATCACATATTCATATCAAAATTCTCATCACACAAGGATTTATTTCCAAATAATCACATCATCACACATTCATATCATAAAATTGTGTGCATAAAGAAATTATATAAATATCATCAGATTATGCCACTTAAGTAATAAGTCACAAATTGGTGTATAATCAACAAAAACTACAAACACAACATCATACATGCATTACAACTCTTGTGATGCTTCTAGTGGAGACTGTGGCAACTCTTCTGATGCTTCCAATGGAGGCTGTGGTGCTGTAGATGTACACTCGGTCTCTACTTCTTCTGTAGTATGTAGTGCTTTCGGAGTAGACTCAGTATCCTCTTCCTTAAATGCAAGCGGAGGCGGTGGCAACTCTTCTGATGCTTCCAGTGGAGGCTGTGGTGCTGTAGGTGTACACTGGGTCTCTACTTCTTCTGTAGTATGCAGTGCTTTCATAGTAGACTCAGTCTCCTCTTCCTTAAAGGGAAGCTCTGATATTGCTTCAGTTGCACGTTGTATTCTAATGGCAGCAATTAGGTCTCGAATGATTTCAACCCTAAACAATTGTATATCCTCCTCTGAATATTTGAGCTCCAAAGAGTCTTCCAATGAGATCTGTGGCTTAAGTGAGAAAATTTCTTTGAAAATCAACATGCAGTTGTAGGCAACTCTCCACCCACAACTATGCCCATCTTCCTGCTCTACTACTAAACGCTTTTGGAAGTCTACCGAGTGTTTGTACTGTCCTGTTTCTCTAATAGCAAATACCAACTTCTCAATCGACCTGCTCATCGTGACATATTAAAAAAACTTAGTGTGTCTATCACATAAGGTACATAATATAGAAGTAACAACAGATTAATAGAATACTTACGTTTGCACTGAGCCATGAAAGCCTGCAATCGGGTTAACAAACCAACAATAGTTGTCTTCAAGGTCCCAAACCACCAGACTCCAATGTTCCCTACACGAATAATTAAGAACCATTATTATTTAACACAATGTTGCCAGTATAAGATAAAAATAAAGGTTGCCATGATACTTACATCTCATGATATGCCATAAATAGGACTCGCACGCCATGTAAATGTAAAGGCTATAACAATTTACAAACATCGGCTATTGTCTTTCTGCTATCGCTAAGTATAGGAGAAAGGAGGGAATCCAACATATACACACGATTTTGTACGACTCTACCAAATCGTGAGATAACTATACTGCACCAACAAATAAATGAATATTAGCTTATTAGATTTAATCAAAATATTGAATTATCAAGTAGAGAAAAAGTTTGTATCAAACCTGAGAATGGCCATCATAACGTTGTTATTGACCTCATTTGAAGATCTAGAGAGAATTGAAATCTCCTCTCCCCCAAATTCAAGATACTGAGGTCTATGTTGAATCATAACCCTAACATTAAAAGAGACTTCTAATGAAGCCATGTTTGTAGAGTTGAGGTCTTCTATCCTCTTTGACTCTTTGATGGCATTCCTTTTGCAATCAATGATTGCTCGAATGGTACATGTTATAAATGCATAGAGATGCAAATCCGTATATGTTGACAGTGTGGTGTCATTTTGTATCTCAAAAATTTGACCAAGTACCAAAAAGCAATTGTAGCCCACCCTCCATCCACAATTATAAATGTGGCTATTCTCTTGATGTGATACCTGACATGTTATATACTCTATTTGTTGTGCCAAGTCACATTGCCGCATTACTATGTCGATAGCACCTACTAACTCTCGAGCTGATCTGCACATCAAAACATATAACAACAGTGAATATGTGCATTGCATATCAATCTACATGTCAAGAAGTGACAACAAGTGTAGTCTATACTTACTCTAACACATTGCCATGGACGGATGTCATTGAGTTGGCAAAGAAGCACTTCTTCGCAAGGATGTCCACGACTACCAGACTCCAATGTGAGCTGCATTATCAATAAAGAATAATTACTGTGTTTGAGACAATTCTAGCAATGCAATAGAAAAAACAAGTAGGGTTTGATGCTTACTTCTCATAATATGTTGTAAAAATAACTCGTGCGTCATTCATAGGAACGTGCTTCAACCACTTGCAAACATTCTCTATGGTTTCTTTTTTGTTGCTAAGCACTTCCGAAATACGAGGATCGAGCATATATGAAACGCTTTGTATATTTTGCGGAAAATTTGCTATAACATTACTATATTTAAAAAAAAAGTATTAGCTTCTTGGGTTTAATCAAAATAAGCAAAGTATAAAGCCAAGGAAAAGGCTGCATCAAACCTGAGGATGGTTGTAATGACTTTGACATTAACCTCATTCTTAGGATTCAAGAGGATTGAAATCTCTTCTTCACCAAATTCAAAAAAATGAGGTTGTTGTCGAATTAACAACATAGTAGTGAATGAACTTCCAATCTGCTCCAATAGATTCATATTTTCATGACTCATCTTATTGAGGGAGTAGTCTACATCGTATTCTTCTTCACTTGCTATGTCCACATCCTCCTTCTGCCATAAAAATATAAAAAAGTTATGCGATGTACACATCCCAAATAAAGGCTTAAACAAGCAGATAAGGTTTCATACATGCTTTCATTAGAGTGAGTCTCTCCTCTGCTTGGAGCAAAAATTTAAAAAGGTTTCATACATGCTTTCATTAGAGTGAGTCTCTCCTCCTCTTGGATGAAAAATTTAAAAAGTTATGAGATTTACACATCCCAAATAAAAATAATGGTTTAAATAATCATAGAAGTATAAAGATAGCATGCTTTCATTAGACAAGTTATGAGATTTACACATCCCAAATAAAAATAATGGTTTAAATAATCATAAAAGTATAAAGATAGCATGCTTTCATTAGACTCAGTCTCTTCTCCTCTTGGAAGAAAATATAAAAAAGTTATGAGATTTACACATCCCAATTAAAGGCTGGAACAAGCATACAAGTATAAAGATAAGGTTTTATACATGCTGCAATGTAGTCATATTTTCATGTTGTTTCCCAATGGTAGTAATTAGATGCTGAATACTCTCAGCCCAAAATGCTAGCAGATCAGCTTCTGTATATGATTCCATTTTGACTGGTAACTCCAAATCAAAAATCTCTCTAAGAAACAACATGCAGTTGTAGGCAACTCTCCACCCACAGCTGTGTCCATCTTTTTGCTCCACTGGCAGATGTCTTTTGAATTCTACTTGATCTTGTTGCTCCGTGGTTGTTCTGACAGTAGATACTAGCCGATATGCAGCACTGTCCAGCATGACATATGAAATATATTAATATGTCATGATCATAAGATACAAAATAAGAAAGTATCAAAAATATTAAGAGAATAATTACCTTGGGGAGTTGGCATGATAGCCTTCTATTGAATTCACAAACCATAAATGGTTGAGTTCAAGGTCCCAGAAGATCAGACTCCAATGTGAGCTACACGACCAGAATAAAAATGATTATTGTTTTACACAAACTTGCCAAAGAAATAGTAAAAATAAGGTTAGAGTTGATACTTACGCCTCATGATAAGGCATTAAGATGACTCGCACCCCATCTAAATTCAAAGGGCTTAACCAGGTACAAACATCTTCTATAATCTTTTGAGGAGAGCTAAGAATAGAAGAAAGGAGAGCATCGAGCATGTAGACATGATGCTGCACTGTACTAGGAAGCTGAGAAATAACTACACTGCACCAAGAAATAAACAAACATTAGCTCATAGAATTGATTTGCATTCTGCACTAGGAAACTGATATATAACTGCACTATGAATAAATAAACAAATGTTAGCTCATTGAAGTAGCAACAAATAAATAAACATTACCTGAGAATGGCCAAGATAACATTGTCATTAACCTCTTTTAAAGGATTGGAGAGGATTGAAACCTCCTCTCTACCAAAGCTTAAATACTGAGGTTCTTGTTTCAAAACGATCCTAACTTCAAATGAGCTCTCCATTTTATCCAATGCAGCTAAATTTGATTTTTCAATCAAATTTAGAGGTGGTTGCATTGTTGAAGTAGAAGGGAGTGCCTCCGTATTGACTTCATCCATTTCTTCTCCCTCTATTGCCTGTAAACAAATATGAGAGATTAGATTCATTATCTTTAAATTTAAATCTTATTTAAAAAATTGTATTTAGTTGAGAAGTAGAGAGTTCATACCGCTAAGTATTGTCGTAGTGGCCTTTTTTCATAACCCTGCGAGCCATAATTATCAAAGAAGGCATCATCATGTTTGTCTTCATCCACCAACCTCTCTGTGAACGGGTCATGTAAGTCCATCTTTTCATCATCATCAACTGGGACATTATGATCTTCAAGGTAATCATCCATGTCATCGGTGTCCTTGTGGTCTATCTCTTTTTCATAGCCTGTGGTTAGATCTGCTTGAAGCTGGAAATAAGCCATGAAATGCTTATTTTCAATAATATTTGTGGAGTTGCCTTTTCTTAGGAGATCCCCAAATAAATATCCCATCCTGCACAAGGTGACCTCCCAACCTGCCGGCAGCAAATTCTCCATCATGTTAAGCAAGAGACTCCCACTTTTTGCAGGACTTCCATAGTTGTTTTTTTGATAATGTATGGACCTGGGAATATCTTGCTCTTCTAGCATCAATCTCAAATTATTTGAATTCCTCTTATGTTCTTTTGTAAGGAGTGATCAGGGTTGGGACTCCGCATACACAGAAAGAATGATTCAAGAGTTTGAATCGCTATGCCACATTCTCTCTTGCCTCTCTTTGCTGCATAAACACCACTATAGATCTTCAAATCTGATGAATATGCTCGCTCGAGAGTAACCTGCATGGCTTCTTTGTCTTTTTTATCAACAAAAATGACAATGTTGCAAATCGCCACTTTGCTAATGGTGGTATATACTATTCTATCAATGAAGTTATGGATATCATCGCTAGAAACTTCATTGATAAAGAATAGTTGTGGCTTATCCCATGCTGACTCATTCTTGAAGAAGTCATCTTCTGAGACTCCCCTGAAGTTGACAAGCTTTCCAGACTCTGCCGTAACCTCTACATTGAATTGAAAGCTTTGGTGCATATCTGTCGGCATCCTTATCTCGCTGATTAATCTTTCCACATATGCAACCACCTGTTGTGGGATCTCTTTTCTCATATAAGAGGTTACTATTTCCGACCCATCTTCATCCTTTTTAATCCACCTGTTTGCCCATAGCTTTACCTTGGGTGTTGACAAAGAAGCTATATGGTTCACCACATTATAGTCAATGTTACAATGAGTAAGCGGAATTTGTTTCTCTGACAGCAAATACTTGATGGCACTATGCACTACATCATGCCTCACCTGTACATTGATGCATTCTTCCATGCAGTGGTCTTTGTCTTTTTTTCCAAAAAACCATTCTTTCTTTAAAATTTTTTGTGCTGCCATGGATGCATACTTATCAGGTAAGTACTTTACAGGCCTCCACATCCTTGCCGTCAACTCCTTCTTATCCATTACCTTTGACTTGCCGGAGATAAACAAAGGAGCTTCATAGGTCAGCTGTCCACGCTCACAAGCAATGCACGTTTCAAGCATTTCATTGAACACTTCAACAGGACGAAATATGATAGAAGTGTAGTCGACATATCTGTCCCTCAACACCTTGAGGCTTGTCATACTTTCTTCTCGCTCTTGAGTTCCCCTAGGCACAACTGCACTCAAAGAAGTATAAAAGTTTGTGAGTGTGTCGGCGTCTGCTTTTGTGACCTTTCGCTTCAAATCAGGATTTGGAGAACCAAATGTTGTCCATATAACCCTTGCCTTCTGTAAGACCTCTGATGTTGAGGATATCTTACGCTTTCCATGGACATAATGATTAAGTCTTTCGGACTCAATCAAATACTTGATCTCATGCTTGAATATACAGATTGTTGCAGGATAATAATGGAATGAGCTTATCTTTACAAATTGTTCTGGAGTGAGTCTTTTGCCCTCCTTTGCTTCCCTTGCGATCTGATTACAAGCATAAGCCCAATGTTGACCATCAATGGGCTGGAATCTGCAATGAAGGAGAAATTCCTTCTTTACTTCCTTTAGCATATTCTCACCTTGTGCCTCTTCGCCTTGTTCATGTGGAATATTTTTAAGAGTGTCTTTAAAGAATTGACTGAAGGTTTCCTCGAAATGTGTAGGCCCTGTAAATGTTATTTGATCCAGAAAACTATTTTTGGTTGGACAAAACATTATTGGGCGCAAGACCACATTTCTTGCCACAGGTTTCTTACCATCTCTCAAAGCCTCGTATATTTGCATTGCATAGGATATATCAAGGCTTCGGCTATTAGTAAAGAGAGCTGCAGCTTCCACATCTTTGGCATTCACAAACCACGTCCTTTGACCCCAGATATATCCCACATCATCATCTGTAACTACTTCATTAAGACGCAGATTAAGATTTTTGATTGATGTGAGTTCATCCTGATCATCTTCAGCCTCGGATTCTGAGTCTTCTTCATCTTTCTCTTTTTTTGACCATTTTTCATCCACATTATCTTTCTCTACAGTGGGACGATGTCTTTTTTTAAGGCTTGGAACCGTGGCTCTTGCAGTACTAGCCTTTTGCATTTCACGTCGTGGTTTGCTAGCAAGAGCTTCTAGCATAACTGCAGTGGATTGACCTTGATCTTCTTCAATTTTTGGTAATTCCCGTGCACTCAAGGCTTGTTTTTCATCATCCTTAGTTACATCCACCATTTTTGGCTCTAAAAGTTTGCGCTCATGTTCTACAGGTTTGTGACAGTGTGCCTGTTCTTCTTGTCCCTGCATCGAAGTCTGAGCTTTTTGATCTCCTTCATGTGAAGATCCTTGAATATGAGGAGCATATTCTGCATCTTGAAAGTATTCAAACATTATCTTTGCATGCATCCTTTTTGCCACCACACTAGGAAATTGCTCCCAAGTATATGAAAGAGTCTCCAATGCCCTTTGCAGCTCTGGAAACTTTGATGGTTGAGGAGGAGGCATCACAAAGGTCTTTGCATCTCTCCTTAACACAATAAAATGCATACCGCCAACTTCAGGATCTGAACTCTTTGTTAAAATATCCACAAAGGTGTTTTTCGCTGTATTATTATGCCTACTACAAGGCTTGAAGTCATATCTTTTTTGAAGAAAGTAGCATCCCATGGATCTTCAACACCATTGAACTCCCTTTTTGACATAAGTAGAAAGAGTCTCTTTTCCTTTTGATGAAGAA